>NC_090733.1:154078994-154103587 GCF_036898095.1 Palaemon carinicauda
GTATGTATGTATGTATGTATACATATAAAAGAGTATATATATACTTTATGTATGTATATATGTGCAAACACACACGAATACTGTGTGTGTATATATATATATATATATATATATATATATATATATATATATATATATATATATATATATATAAGAGTATATATATACATATATATATATATATACATATATATAATATATATATGCATACATATGTATATAGGTGTGCATGTATTTTTTTATTTATTAATGTGTAATATGCCGTTTGCTGCTAAATAACGTATTTAAAAATTCCTCAAATCAAAGCAATTATAAATTAAATGGATGATAATCATACAATTCTTTATATAATTTAGATTGGTAAAATAGGTGATGTTACTTCTATCCATTTTCTTTTATGAAACGTTTAACGTATTTCCTCAATATGATTGAATCTGCCCCCCCCCCAAAAAAAAATATACATATATATATATATATATATATATATATATATATATATATATATATATATATATATATATATATATGTATATCAATACACCATGTGTCATGACAAAATATGCAAATCTTTGCCATAAAAATTAAAAATCACCCTTTTTTAATTTGGACCTTTAATAATAATGTGTGGAATATTGACACCCCGAAATTTATAGCTGTCCTCTTTTTTTTTTTTTTTTTTTTTATCTAGGAGCATTTTTGGAATAGCAGATCTCTCTCTCCTCTCTCTCCTCTCTCTCTCTCTCTCTCTCTCTCTCTCTCTCTCTCTCTCTCCGTATCCTTCATAGCCTATTTCAATGTGTCCACTAGACAATCAAGGAAAGTTTTCCCTACTCTTTTTCTATGTGGCTCATTTCGATGATCAACCGCGTATTTCTCTTTGTGTTTGTGTTTGTGTGTTAGAGAGAGTGAGAGTGAGAGCGAGAGAGGGTGAGAGTGAGAGAGGGGGTATCGTAAAAAAAGCCATAACAGATCCTTCCTCAGGCTTTTCTTGGAATTCCCTTGCAAAAGCTGTTATCTGAAATTGGCCCAGGTTAAACATGGAAACCTTATGGTTGATGCTAAAGGGTAACATTGAAGGAAGGAATGATTAATACAGTTAGAAATATCTCATAAATACATATAAAGATATACCTGCCAATATATGCAACGCATCTAACATATCACACCCACACTGGCAACGTGGCGTAGTGGTAAACGATTTAAGATTGCAATCCGTTTGACCTATTTTCAATTTTGGAATGAGTGTGTTCCCCAAACCTTAGGAACAACTTCAAGCAAGCTTCTAAGTAGGTCTAGAACCGGAATTTGTTAGTATTTTTTTCGACTTTTTATAACGAATAAATATAAAGATAGGGTTTTCTGGTAGGATGGAGTGAGAGGAACAATACGAAAGTCGGTAGTGTTCAGTCATTAGTCAAAACGGAAAAGTCTTAATGAAGTAATTATCTCATCAGAGCGAGACTTTCTAAAAATTCTCTCTCTCTCTCTCTCTCTCTCTCTCTCTCTCTCTCTCTCTCTCTCTCTCTCTCTCTCTCTCTCTCTCTCTCTCTCTGTATATATTTATACATACATACATACATATACATATATATATATATATATATATATATATATATATATATATATATATATATATATATGTGTGTGTGTGTGTGTGTGTGTGTGTACATGCGAATACTGTATATCTGTGCCCGTGCAAATGTATGTGTGAAAGCGTAAATGATTGTGCTGCTTCAATTGCTTTAATATACAGGAGGGTATATGACTGAGATTTGTAAGGGAATATTAGCGATGAATATCATAATCATTATTTTGTCAGTAAATCTAGAATTATTAACTTGTATTAATCTTATGAATAATCAAAACGTTCAGAATTGTGGCAAAATATGTGAATTCTTGGAATATATAATGGAATTACCTTTTGCTAATTGCTTATTAGTTCGAAATTAAAAGTTACTCCTCTTATGTGAAGGTACATTTATGTATAATGTTTTTTAGATTTACTCAAATATATCTGTAGGAAATGTTTCTTAGCGATACATAACGGCAATGAAAATCTATGAATTAATATTCTAAGATGAAAAAAAAAATAAAAGTTTAAAAATGGGAATTTATTCATTAGTGAAAAACTTGATGAAAAATTACTTTATATACAGAAAAGATCTAGATAAAGTCTGAAGTTGATAGATATCATCGAATTATGCTACTCTTGAATTTCTCCAGCGGCTGTTTCACAAGTTAATTACTGGTAATTAATGTGTTGGCTGTACAGTAATAATTCTGCAATTGGTTTATTTACTAAGCGCTATTAAATAAAGATATTAATTTTCCCTCTTCCTCAAAAAAAAGAAGATATACATCACAATATGCAATATGCAGATTACCCTGACGTCATGGTTTTTTGTTTAATGCTTAGATAGGAGAAAGTTAAAAAAATTTTAACGAAGTCTGGTAAAAGGAAATGTTGGATGTTGTTATTGAAATGATTTATGCACCAAAACTAAGCAATGCTCCCTGTAATCCTAATCAACTGAGATACGTGAATTGCTAATTGCACATAAAGTTAATTAATATAATTTTTCGACATATCTATCCAAGGCTTTGGAAAGGATAGCTGAATAGATTTTAGGTCATAAGGAAGGACATTAGGAACGGGAGGAAAACTCCTTTTACAAAAGACTATTCGAGTGCTTCAAATGAGAGAGAGGAGAGAGGAGAGAGAGAGAGAGAGAGAGAGAGAGGAGAGAGAGAGAGAGAGAGAGAGAGAGAGAGAGAGGAGAGAGAGAGAGAGAGAGGAGGAGGCTGAACGATGTTGGACAGAATAATTAAGGGAAGAAAGTGGGAACGAAGGTAGAGAGACACGTACATTGCACGTGGTGTACTTAGAACACTACCAACTGTAGATAATATTTAAAATTCATATTAAAATATGTAAATTGAATCATTTTTTCAAATATACTGGAGGAATATACACGGTCATACTCTAAACCTGAAAAAAGGCAAATTATAATATAACCCCAAAAAGAGACAAAATGTCATTAAACTAACCAAATATTGAACTCTCATTGAACATATTGCTTCGTAATATAATTGTTTAAATTTCAATTTAAATATGAGTGAGTGTATGTAATATATATATATATATATATATATATATATATATATATATATATATATATATATATATATTTATATATATATTTGAATGTGGTTTCCAAAAAATCAATTATTATATCCTGTGTTTTGATGAGTGGACATAAAACTGAAATATCACACTGTTCATAGATTTTAATATATTTGTGAAATAGGAATTCAGATATAAAAGGTATGCAGTTTCACGACTCTTTGTACCTAAGAAGTCGCCAACACTTGCGTGAAATTGCAATCATCATCCAATAAAAGTTGACAAGTTTGGTGTTCGATCAAGAAAAAAAGGCGTCAACACGGAAACCAACGTCCAATAGATGACGCTGGTAACTTACGGCCATTCGGACTCGGTATTTATTTCCATTGCCATTCGTTCTCGTGCCATTTCTCTTGCCGTACTTCTTGCCTAGTCTGGCAGTCGTACATTGAGCGATGTAATGCGACAATTGCAAAAGTTAGTGTCTCGTTGCAATGACATTATAGGGCCACGTATATTCACCGCGACTAAAGACGAACTCTTGGAGAATCTCCGAAACACGATTGGTACAGGGACGCCGGTGTTCAAAAGGAACAGGAGAAAGAGAACGCCATAATAAAAGCAGAAGGAAAGACACGAATGAATGCCGAAAGGAAGCAGTGCAGAGAGGAAAATATTATTTTGTGAATAGTCGAGAAGAAAGGCCGAAGAAATTGGATTGTGTTATCCGCCGCTTCGAAATGGATTGGGTGAGGGGAGGGGGAGGGGAAGTGGATTCAGAAAACCATTGGAGGAATGCCTTTTTGCAGATTTGGATTAGAGCGAGAGAAAGAATGACTGGCAAAACGAGGAATATAAATCTTATATTGATGAACGGCTTATAACTCCCCCAGTAAATATTGCATGATACAAGGATATGCATTAGTTCAAAACTGACTATAATAAAAATACTTTATTAAAAATAATCATTAAGAAACGATATAGCCCAATAAAGAATACATAACATTCTCAATTTAGTATTTAAAGGACAACATAAACATGACGCAATTTACTATTAAAATTTCTTCCAGGAATTTCATCCATAATTTTTCCAATAGATTTTACATTGATTATGGGTAAATGAATGATTATTGACATTAATTCATTTAGAGCTATGTAGGTGAATATCTTCAAAAGTCAAAATATTTTTAGATCATAATTCCTGATTGAATAAAGGCCAAAGTATATTATTATTTATTATATTTACTTTGGCCAACAATTTCCCCATAAGAGAAAATTATTTCTATATATCAAAAGCTGAACATAATAGCATCAACAGATTCCAATCGTTTTTCTTTGTTTTCGTAATTTAACATCATGAGAATTTTTTGGTGGAGAGGAAACTTAAAACATATTCTTGGAATTTCTCGTTCTGGCTTGTAATACAAAATATTAGGTATATGCTGATGACGGAAAAATTGGTAACATTTATGATCATAACAGAAAAAAAACAAGTATTATTAACGGCTTATTTTCTAGATAAAATCATTTTGTGATATTACGGTTTAGTATCTAAGCCAAATTATATCAAATGATATGAGTCACCTCATTCTAATATGTTATAGGATACAAAATGAATTCCCCATCCATATCCGGATTGGCGTCTTGGGTTGGTGGTAAACTCCTCCTTTAGCAATTATGGAGAATTAATTTGGTATCCTAAAGCCAATTTTAAATCGTTTAATTGTTTAATCCTATAAATATTTAACTGTGTAACTGTAATCTCTTCGAATGAAAGGGCTGTCGTTTATTGCTAATATCTAACGATTATCTTTAGTTTCATCCGGTTTTTTTATCTTTTATTTCTTATCCTAAAATGTTCTTTTTCTTTGTAGTTTTTATATAGCAGCTTTAGAAACATGATATGGGGCTTTTAGAATACTAAATGTAATATGTATATGCAATGGAACTGTATATAATCGTATGCAACCATGGCATTACATTATTATTTTTATTATTATTACTTGCTAAGCTACAACCCTAGTTGGAAAAGCAGAATGCTATAAACCCAGGGGCCCCAACAGAGAAAATAGCCCTGTGAGGAAAGGAAAGAAGGAAAAATAAAATATTTTAAGAAGAGTAACAATATCAAAATAAATATTTCCTCTATAAACTATATAAACTTTAACAAAATAAGAGGAAGAGAATTCAGATAGAATAGTGTTCCTGAGTGTACCCTCAAGCAAGAGAACTCTAACCAAAACAGTGGTAAACCATGGTACAGAGGCTATGGCACTACCCAAGACTAGAGAACAGTGGTTTGATTTTGGAGTGTCCTTCTCCTAGAAGAGCTGCTTATCATAGCTGAAGAGTCTCTTCTACCCTTATCAAGAGGAAAGTAGCCAATGAACAAATACATTGCAATAGTTAACCCCTTGAACGAAAAAGAATTGTTTCGAAATCTCAGTGTTGTCAGGTGTATGACAGAGGAGAATCAGTAAAGAATAGGCCACACTATTCGGCGTGTGTGTAGGCAAAGAGAAAGAACCGTAACCAGAGAGAAGGACCCAATGTAATACTATGTGGCTAGTCAAAGAACCCCATAACTCAGTTAAATTTACCGCATTTCAACACAATCATTAGCTTCATGAAACCAAATTACTGCAATGATCTTCCATTTCGACTTTAACGAGACACAACTAGAGTGGTTTTTATGACTTAAAATGAAATTGGAGTTTTCAAATTAATGTTAATGAGAAAAACTCACTGTTGTTGAAGAAATGGAGAAGTTTGCTGCAATCCACCATTTGAAATTTAGTAATGTCAGGGTTGCATTTCTCCTCATCACTTTTGGAAAATAACCCATTTTGAAAATTATTCAGAATATACTCCAGAAATAATAGATTTTAAATTTGTATTTTAAACTATTTTTATTTCCACTCCTCCAATACAAATGCTCATTCTCACAGCCCTGATTCCTAACATGGATAACAAGTTATACATTTAGTCAGAGTATCAATTTATCTGTTCATCTGTACTTCTTTCTTTCATATCATTGTAACTGCTCAACCCCAAAATGAACTCTATAAATGATTGATGCCTAATGAATGATTTTTGAAAACAGATAGTGAATAATGAAAAGGAATTATGAAATTTAGAATTTAGTTCATTAAGAAACAAATAACGTGGAATATTGCAAAATATTAATCCAAAAACGAAAAAAAAGTGCAAAACATATGTAAAAACTTTGGAGTTTAATTATTTACAAAGTAGTTGAAACATTCCGCGTATATGAATACTGTAATATATTAGCTGGTATATGTAAAAAGCATACTTGAATACGTTTACAATTATTTTGCATATATGCATGAATCTCTGATGTAGTCATATGAAATTAAATAGAAATAGCTTTTGTGCGAACTTTCTCTGCGAACTTGATTTCAATAAATGTTTTATATTGAACGTTGGGAACATTTTTACTTGCGAATTTGTGAAAACGTTTTCTATAAGTGCAGAGAATTTCCGAACTCTCTCAGGGCATCATAGGCTTTTAGTGAAGAGCTTAGGAATCCTATACATGTTATATCCTCTTGCAAAATCAAACAACTTGTGTCGTTGAAAGGGGATCAAACCATTTCAGTTGTATTCTTATTCGACTCTTTCGGCGACTAATAGTATTTCTTGTTGTAATAAAGAAAGATATTTATTCAATGTAAACATTATTTTTATTGGGCAAGATTCTTATCTTATTTAGTCATTATGATTTATAAAACGTAAATACAATTCCATATGTTATCCTTCCATAAGGAGTGAATTTTTTGTTGTTAAATCTCTCTCTCTCTCTCTCTCTCTCTCTCTCTCTCTCTCTCTCTCTCTCTCTGTATATATATATGTATATATATATATATATATATATATATATATAATATATATATATATATATACACACACACAAAATATTACAACTTAAGACCAATGAATAAATATATATATATATATATATATATATATATATATATATATATATATATACACACACACAAAATATTACAACTTAAGACTTCATTGGTCTAGTCTTAAACATAAATATCAATACGGTATATATATATATATATATATATATATATATATATATATATATATGTATATATATATATGTGTTATATATATATATATATATATATATATATATATATATATATATATATATATATATGCACACATACATACATACATACATACATACATACATACCCAATATGTGTGAATACTTCATTGATTTTAGGCTTAAACATAGTATATCAATAATCATGATCCTCTTAGGTTAGTGTTATCAGTGTGATTAAATAGATTCAACTCTGTCTATTTATCTATGCATGAACTTTGTGATATTCTTATAAAAGAATGACCTTCTTATTAAGCAAGATATTCTTTTTCTGACCCATGAGAATTTTTTTTTCAGCTTTGAACAACAACACAAAGTAAATTTTTATCTTATTTTTACAGGTTGAGGCGTGTGATGGTGATGTCTAATAAGGTAAGCAATAAGTTTTATTTTTTTTTATTATCAATTAATTATTGTTTAAAACAGCATTATTTTCCCCCTTACTTTTGTAGCAACGATGTGACTTAGATATAGTTTTGTGTCGAATAGCAATGTGCTTAAGCTGGATTCTATTCCGTTCCATTTTGACAAGCCTGTGAAACTTTTATATGTATTATAAATCATCTAGGAAGAAATTCTTGGTTCAAACATTGATAAATGAATAAACACCAACCAACTGGATTAATCGCTAGCAAATTTCATGAAATAAAATGAATAGGTTTTTAGCTAAATCTTTGATATAGCAAAGTCTAGTCAAGTTTTTCATTGAATGATCACTTACTAGTTAGGTAACTAAGATATCTACTTATGAAGAGTTATGAAATCAAACGAAAAATAACGTTTGACAAATAAAATAAATTGGGGGAAACATAAAAATACCAAATTGTACCATAATTTTGAAAATGGTCACCGTCATTTGACGGCTCAAACACACGAGAGTGACAGAGTTCATCATTTGGAATATCATTTATAGATTTCATAGGGAACTGATGCATGGCAAGAGGCAATTTAGAGCCGGATGGATTTTCTGGGGTCCGCTTGATAAATACATTTGTCACCGAAACTGACTGGGTGATTTTAATCGAGGTTTTTTGCCGGCAAATGAGCATTTGTATTTCAATCTATTATCAAGTGGTAACTTGAGATGTGATTTTGAATACACATAAAACGTTTGACCTGTCACAGAAACAGTTCCAATCCGATGGTCTTATCCGGAGATAAGCGATATGACATACATTTGTATGCGCATGTATATATATATATATATATATATATATATATATATATATGTATATATATATATATATATATATATATATATATAGAGAGAGAGAGAGAGAGAGAGAGAGAGAGAGAGAGAGAGAGAGAGAGAGAGAGAGAGAGACCTGCTACAATCTCCCCTGATAAAGCGGAAACATAAAAAAAAAAAACCAATGGCAAAATTATCCTATCGACTCAAGGTATATATATATAATATATATATATATATATATATATATATATATATATATATATATTTATATTATATATATAAATATAGATATGTATATATATATATATATATATATATATATATATATACTGTACATATGATTATGCGTACGCATACTTACATATATTAATATGAATGTATATATGATATTATATATTTATGCAGTATATATATATATATATATATATATATATATATATATATATATATATATAGGTGCCGTTATAGTATGTGGCCTACCTTTCGAGTGTGGCCTACGGAATTTTGTCTCTGATATAGTATGTGGCCTACATACTGTTATTACGAATATTGATCATGTAAGTACACATGGATTTCAGTATTTAACTATGTAGTTAATGTTAATGTTGTGTAAGGGGGGGGGGTCCGGGGGGGCGCAGCCCCCCCCCCCCGGGTAAGGACACGGCTTTTAGCATAGGTTAGGTGGGTTTTTAAGTTAGCTTCTCTAAGGTAGGACACATTCAAACCGGCTTAGGTAGGACACATTCAAACCGGCTTAGGTAGGACACATTCAAACCGGGTAGGCCACATACTATAACAGATCCAAAAAGGTAGGCCACATACTATAACGGCACCTATATATATATATATATATATATATATATATATATATATATATATATATATATATATATATATAGACTTATGTGTAGGTATAAAACTTGAGACTTCAAAAAATCCCCAAAGTACAATATTCAATTGTTTCATGATAACACCAATTCTTATGACATTCAGGTATATTTACATTCCATTTGGATTCCCTCAGGTTGTGCACTTCAACCTCCAAATGCCCTTTTCTTCTATCCCTCCAAATAAAACTCTTATGCGGACACTCTCTCAAAGGTAGAAATTGAATTTCCTCAATTTAGCCTCAAGTGAGGTGTGTAACGTGTATGGCCGGAAGCTATAGGAGAAGTCGGCTTTTTCCTGTTGCGGTTTATTGGAAGGAAGTGAAATGGGAATGGGTGAAGGAAGGATCTCTCTCTCTCTCTCTCTCTCTCTCTCTCTCTCTCTCTCTCTCTCTCTCTCTCTCTCTTTTGGAACAGACAGATATTGGAAAACTGAATTAATCGTCAATTTCAATGACTGGAAAATCAAAAACATATAAACGATTTCATCAAAATTATTTTTAAAACTAAAGCAGAAAAATAGTTTTTGCTCAATCATGATCTCACAAATATTTAAAATATGATAAAAAATCTGTACGAATCATTACTTGCATTAGGCTAAATAAACTAAGAAAAAATACGGCATTTTCACCTGACTTTTTTCATCAAAATATAGAAATGAATTCAAATGATTTTATCAGTTTGTGTGACCTAAATGATATCAATATTTTAAGCTGTAAAATAAAGTAAATATTTCGCATGTCAGAATAAAACGCGATACTTTTTTCGTTATGTAACTTCAATGTAGAACGTTTATTTTTACTCTTTTTTTATCTCACTATATATGAGTATTCAGTGCAATAGAATCTGAAAAAATAATCGGAAGAAATTAGAAAAAAATTCGTTGGCTTCAGTAAGAGTTAGTCGATGACATAGCTTTATTTGAGGACAATAGTTTGTCAATATCCGATCGTTTCATATTTTTTTATTCTAGTAATGTGTCAATGGCCCTAACAGTTCTATAAAAAAATTCTTTAACATAATTTAATAGGGCAAGTTTTGAGTTGATTTTGTGGGATTCAATGCAAATAGGAAATATCTGTGAAGCAATGAATGTAGATTTGCATTTAACTTTGCGATAGAAAAATATACATTGCAATCAATACTGAATATTATATTCATGAAATTTCTGTATTTTTTAGATCATTTTGCAACGTGAAGTAAAATTTTATATATTTTCTGAGCAGCTGATTTATGTACAGTTGATAGAATATTTTATTTTCCTTTATCAAAAATATCTAATTTTATCAAGTCTAACTTGAATATTTCTTTCTAAATCTGAATATGCATGTCAGAACTACTTCGATAGCCGAGTAGATCATGTAATCTCACTTCTTAAAAGAATAATTTGATATAATTACTGAAACGAATTTATGGTCACGATATTGTCATACACACGCAGAGTTTTATAAAAAGCTTTAGTTTTCAGTTGGTGAACAAAATTGAAATGTTCATGTAGCGATGTAAGTGAAAATCTCTTTTTTTTTTTTTTTTTTTTTTTTTTTTTTTTTTTTTTTTTTTTTTTTTTTTTGCTTGGACGGTTGCTGTTATAGAAATACATCTTGATATGTATACATAATTTTATGTAAGGTTGCAGGACATGACCTTCTTAGAAACTTATTTGTAGAAGAAGACCTAGATTGCATTATTAAAACACAAACGCGTGTGTATACTATATATATATATATATATATATATATATATATATATATATATATATATATATATATATATGTATATATATATATGTATATGCAGAAGAACCACAGGGAAAATGAAAATACGGAATATACACTTAAGTCCGACTAGTTTCGTGATACTTCCTCAGAGGAAGTATCACGAAACTAATCGGACTTAAGTGTATATTCCGTATTTTCATTTTCCCTGTGGTTCTTCTGCATATACATATATATATATATACATATATATATATATATATATATATATATATATATATATATATATATATATATACGACTATGTATATACACACATATATATATATATATATATATATATATATATATATATATATACATATACATATATATGTATGCATGTATGTATGTATATGTATACATATATATTATTATTATTATTACTATCCAAGCTACAACCCTAGTTGGAAAAGCAAGATGCTATAAGCCCAGGGGCTCCAACAGGGAAAAATAGCTCAGTGAGGAAAGGAAATAAGGAAATAAATAAATGAAGAGAACAAATTAACAATAAATCATTCTAAAATAAGAAACAACGTCAAAACAGACATGTCATATAATAAACTATCAACAACATCAAAAACAAATATGTCATAAATAAACTATAAAAAGACTATGTCTGCCTGGTCAACAAAAAAGCATTTGCTCCAACTTTGAACTTTTGAAGTTCTACTGATTCAACCACCCGATTAGGAAGATCATTCCACAACTTGGTTACAGCTGGAATAAAACTTCTAGAGTACTGCGTAGTATTGAGCCTCGTGATGGAGAAGGCCTGGCTATTAGAATTAACTGCCTGCCTAGTATTACGAACAGGATAGAATAGTCCAGGGAGATCTGAATGTAAAGGATGGTCAGAGTTGTGAAAAATCTTATGCAACATACATAATGAACTAATTGAACGACGGTGCCAGAGATTAATATCTAGATCAGGAATAAGAAATTTAATAGACCGTAAGTTTCTGTCCAACAAATTAAGATGAGAATCAGCAGCTGAAGACCAGACAGGAGAACAATACTCAAAACAAGGTAGAATGAAAGAATTAAAACACTTCTTCAGAATAGATTGATCACCGAAAATCTTGAAAGACTTTCTCAATAAGCCTATTTTTTGTGAAATTGAAGAAGACACAGACCTTACATGTTTCTCAAAAGTAAATTTACTGTTGAGAATCACACCTAAAATTTTGAAAGAGTCATACATATTTAAAGAAACATTATCAATACTGAGATCCGGATGTTGAGGAACCACCGTCCTTGACCTACTTACAATCATACTTTGAGTTTTGTTAGGATTCAACTTCATACCCCATAATTTGCACCATGGAATAATTCTAGCTAAATCTCTATTAAGGTATTCACCAACCCTAGATCTACATTCAGGGGATGGAATTGATGCAAAGAGAGTAGCATCATCTGCATATGCAACAAGCTTGTTTTCTAGGCCAAACCACATGTCATGTGTATATAGTATGAAAAGTAATGGGCCAAGAACACTACCCTGTGGAACACCAGATATCACATTCCTATAATCACTATGGTGCCCATCAACAACAACTCTGAGATCTATTACTTAAAAAATCAATAATAATGCTAAGAAACGACCCACCCACTCCCAACTGTTTCAGTTTGAAAACAAGGGCCTCATGATTAACACGGTCAAAGGCAGCACTAAAATCAAGGCCAATCATACGAACTTCCCGACCACAATCAAGGGATTTCTGTACAGCATTGGAGATTGTAAGCAGGGCATCACATGCTCCAAGGCCTTTACGAAAACCAAATCGCAAACTAGGGAGTAGATGATTACCTTCAGCAAACCTATTAAGACGTTTTGCCAGAAGACGTTCAAAAACTTTAGATAATATGGGAGTTATGGAAATTGGGCGGTAATCAGTGGGACTTGAGCTACCACAAACACATTTACATAGAGGAGTAACATTACCAATTCTCCAACTAGTGCTAAAAGCTCCTCTTCTTGCTAACTTGCGCAAAATAACAGATAACTTTGGAGCTAAGAAATCTGCTGTCTTTATAAAAAACATAGGAAAAATACCATTTGGGTCTACACCTCCATAAGCATCAAGGTCCATCAACAGAGCTTTAATCTCACAAGATCGAAAAGCTAAACTAGTTAGTTTAGCCTCAGGAAAACAGGAATGAGGAAGTTCAAGTTTTTCATTACTCTGTTTACTGTCAAAAACATCAGCCAAAAGGGTCGCCTTTTCCTTTGGACAGTGAGTGACTGAGCCATCTGGTTTAAGTAAAGGAGGAACTGTTGCATCTACACCAAAGAGTGCAGATTTAAGGGTAGACCACCATTTATGTTCCTGAGTTGTACCAGAAAGTGTTTCTTTTATGGTTAAATTGTACTCCTTTTCAGTTGAGGCATAAACTCTCTGAGCAAAAGCTCGAAGCTGAGTATAGTTGTTCCAGGTCAAATCTGATCTGTTACCCTTCCAAAGTTGATAGGCCTCCTGCTTCTCCAAAAAAGCACGTCTACAATCATTATTGAACCAGGGTTTGTCCTTCACTCGGTACCTTAGCACACGAGAAGGGATACGCCTATCAATTATGTTGACTAGATTCTCATTCAAAGGGACAATAGGATCTACACTACAATATAATTGTGACCAATTCAAGCACAAAAGATCATGTAAAATCCCATTCCAGTCTGCTTGGGATTTCATATAAATTTTACAAGAATATGATATATCAGGGACAGGCTGCTCAGGCTTCACTAATAATGAAATCAAGGCATGATCAGATGTCCCGACTGGAGAACCAACCTTACCAGTTATAACGCCAGGGGAGTCAGTGTATACAAGGTCCAAGCAATTACCAGACCTGTGAGTAGCTTCATTTATGATTTGCTCACAGCCTGATTCAGAGGCAAAGTCTAAAGCTCTTAAGCCATGGCGATCGGTAGGAGAGATAGAACTTAACCACTCCCTATGGTGAGCATTAAAATCACCAACAAAGACAAAAGAAGCCTTTCTATCATCTTCTTGTATCTTAGCCATAATGGTAAGAAGACAATCGAAGATAGAATCATCCATGTCTGGATTCCGGTAGATCGAACATAAATAAAAGTTGTTATGCCTGCCACAAACTTTTATTACCTGAATCTCATGACATCCACATTGATAGCAGGACTTATGAGAAGCAGGGTACTCGGTCCTAATATACACCGCCATTCCCCTGGCCCTAGGGATGGCATCACGTTTCAACATTATTGGCTTCTTGAAACCAGTTATAAGGAGCTCAGATGAGTGCCTCATATTAGAAACCAAAGTTTCTGAGCACAAAAGAATATCTATCATACTGTCTGGACGCAACTGTAAGGTCTTGGATATTTGCATGAAGACCACGAATATTGCAATACAGAAGACGACATTGACACATTGACGAAATCTAGGACGTACTGGTCCAGGATTTCGCTCAATGTCTCCAGACAGCATAAGAATTAATAGAAATAAAAAAAGAGACATCGTACTTAAAAACTAGATTAACAAGAATTATAACAAAAACAATACGTACAGAATTATAAACAAAGTGATTGATGATACCCATAGACTATAGTAAAAAGTCGGAAAAACTGGTCAACATGGAGGAGCCGATACACCATGCAAGGCTAAATACCCTCCAGGATAGCCACGTCAACTGAAGGAGGAGGACAGTAAGGATGGTTTTGAGAAGAAAAAGAATCAGCAAAAAGGAAAAAGACAACCTCTTGATAAACCACCAGGCATCCATGGGCCCTTCTATTAAGCCTGCCCAACACACCATTTCAAAAAAAACAAGAGGAAGAAAAAAAAATAAGATAGAATAGTGTGCCTGAGTGTACCCTCAAGCAAGAGAACTCCAACCCAAGACAGTGGAAGACCATGGTACAGAGGCTATGGCACTACCCAAGACTAGAGAACAGTGGTTTAATATTGGAGTGTCCTTCTCCTAGAAGAGCTGCTTACCACAGCTAAAGAGTCTCTTCTACCCTTACCAAGAGGAAAGTACACTGAACAAATTGCAGTACAGTAATTAACCCCTTGGGTGAAGAAGTGTTAAGTATCTCATTGTTGTCAGGTGTATGAGGAAAGACGAGAATATGTAAAAAATAGGCCAAACTATTCTGTGTAAGTGTAGGCAAAGAAAAAATAAGCCGTGACCAGAGAGAGGGATCCAATGCATTACTGTCTGGCCAGTCAACGGATCCAATACCTCTCTAGTGGTAGTATCTCAACGGGCGCGTGGTGCCCTGGCCAACCTACTACCTAGTATATATATACTATATGTATGTATATATGAACAAACACACACGCATACTGTGTGTATATATACAGTATATATATATATATATATATATGTGTGTGTGTGTGTGTGTGTATTTGTGTGTATTTGTGTGTGTACAAAATACATATATATTATTTTATTTATTAATATATAATCTGCCGTTTGCTGCTAAACACTGTACTTAAAGACTCCACATATCAAAGCAGTTTTAAATTATGTGGATGATAATCATACAATTCTTTATATAATTTAGATTGGTAAAATAGATATCTGTTACTTTTATCCCTTTTCTTTGGTAAAACGTTTAACGGATTTCCTCAATATGATTGGATCGGTGCCCCCCCCCCCCCAAAAAAAAAAGAAAAATATCAATATACAATGTGTCATGAAAAAATATGCAAATCTTTGCCATAAAAACCACCTGTTTTTAATTTTGACCTCAATAATAACGTGGAATATTGACACCCCGAAATTTATAGCTGTACTCTAATTATGTCATAGTTATTTTTTTATCTAGGAGTATTTTTGGAATAGCAGATCCCTCTCTCTCTCTCTCTCTCTCTCTCTCTCCCTCTCTCTCTCTCTCTCATGTTTTCACAAACCCTCAAAATTCTAACATCTTGTCTCCCTTTCCTCTTTATCCGCCATAGCCTATTTCAATGTGTCCACCAGACAATCAAAAGTTTTCCCTACTGTTTTTCTACGTAGCTCATTTCGATGATCAAACTTGTATTTCTCTTTGTGTGTGTGTTTGTGTGTATTAGAGAGAGAGGGTGAGAGTGAGAGAGAGCGAGCGAGAGAGAGAGAGAGAGAGAGAGAGAGAGAGAGAGAGAGAGAGAGGGTGAGAGTGAGAGAGAGGAGAGAGAGAGAGAGAGAGAGAGAGGGTGAGAGTGAGAGAGGGGGGGTATCGTAAAAAAAAGCCATAACAGATCCTTCCTTAGGCTTTTCTTGGAATTCCCTTGCAAAAGCTGTTATCTGAAATTGCCCCGGGTTAAACATGGAAACCTTATGGTTGATGCTTAAGGGAAAAATTGAAGGAAAGAATGGTTTTATGTTGAGAGATGTATTGTCTTTTCTCTTTTAAGATATATAAGAGATTTTTCTTGAGGTAGAAACTAACCAAAATATATATTATAAAGAAAAAAAAATAGTTACTCATAACATAATGCAGTAAATTAGCTATCCAATTATATTTTCTCATATCTGTAGTAAAACAACAACTGATGTAATATATCCAATTTCCTTTTTTTTCAATATTTATTATCAAATCAGCTTTTTCTTACATTTTCCATTTCATCTGACGTTTAAAAAAAAACATCAGTAGCTATATCTGAAAATAACATAGAGAACAGCTTATCATTAATCTTTTTTTCTCGAAAATTTCGACACCAGAATAATCCATCAAGGTCGAATATAGGAAAAAAATTACTATGGAAATTGAAATGTCAACACGCGTGGCATTCTGTGATTTGGGTAACATGAACAAAGGAACTGCAATAAACGCTGTTTCAGAATCAATATAAATTGATGAATGGTAAAATTAAATTAGATTTTCCTGATTCTCTTTTTTTTTTTTCAAAAGGCAGTGAACGGTTTTAAACTAATTCCATTTATTTCCATTACAACAAACGCAGAGAAGACAATATATATATATATGTTTTGGAGATTTTTCAGTTTATGCAAACACTCGAAAATTGTTTACTTTTAAAGTTTCAGTTTTTCAACCCAAGATATCGATGCATTATTGGAATTGATATTTACAGAAAAAGTAAATTACAAAATTTTCTCGTTTTATGATGATGTTTTTAAATATTACGACGTAGTTATATAAGGTTATAAAATAATGATATGTATTATAGCTAAAGGATAGAAATATATAATTTACTACTGGAAATTTAACAGCAAAAATTTATATAACTTACAATATTTTTTGGTAATGTCTATCCAAGAATTATCTCAGCCTCTCGCCTATGAAATAAAACAAAGGTGGGTTTGCTGATTAAATTTGCAAGGAAAGCCGTAGTAAATTACATAAATGGTCCATGAAAAAGTAATATCATGAAACTTTGAATAAAGAAAAAAAATAGTTTGTAGTAAATTTCCCTTACTATTTTATTGAAAAGTATATTAAGCAATCAACATCCCACTGACCAAATAATCCCCTGTTCGTTGACCCACTAATCTGGATCGAAGCAAAATTACTCACCTGTTCTGAGCCTCAATTATTAACCCTCCAATCAGAGGATCATTCATCCACCTGTTTAAGAAAATCAAGTTATAATCATTCCAGAAAATCATTTCAGATTAACCAAATACATTTCAGAAAAATGGGTTATCTGATCCTGCTTATCAATGAGTCACTGGTCCAGAGTATAACTTGGTCAAAATAAATCATACAAATTATTAGACATCCCAAAAGGTCAATTATTTATTTATAAGGAAAGTCAAGGATTTAATCTGCAATACCAAGCGCTTGCAGGACTTTTCAACTAATCTCACTACTTTCGTAGCTAGGTCCTTGTCTCACCCGATGTACAATATTCTTAGAAGGAGAGAGAGAGAGAGAGAGAGAGAGAGAGAGAGAGAGAGAGAGGGGGGGAATATGTATTTATGGACAGTTACGTTTATGTAGTATGTATAGTCTGGCATATTCTTTACATATTCTCCTCTATCCTCATACACCTGACAACACAGATTGCGTAACAATTCTTCATCACCCAAGGGGTTACTGCACTGTAATTGTTCAGTGCCACTTTCCTCTTGGTAAGGGTAGAAGAGACTCTTTAGCTATGGTAAGCAGCTCTTCTAGGAGAAGGACACTCCAAAATCAAACCACTGTTCTCTAGTCTTGGGTAGTGCCATAGCCTCTGTACCATGGCCTTTCACTGTCTTGGGTTAGAGTTCTCTTGCTTGAGGGTACACTCGAGCACACTCTCCTATCTTATTTCTCTTCCTCTAGTTTTGTTAAAGTTTTTATAGTTTATATAGGAGATATTTATTGTTGTTACTCTTCTTAGAATATTTTATTTTCCTTTTTTTCCTTTCCGCACTGAGCTATTTTCCCTGTTGGAGCCCCTGGGCTTATAGCATACTGCTTTTCCAACTAGGGTTGTAGCTTAGTAAGTAATAATAATAATAATAATACATGTTCGGGAAATAAATTTTAATTCATTCAATTTTACGAATGGCGATACTCGTAGATTACATTTTTCAAGCATAAGATTATAGAATATCATATATACACACACACACACACACACACACATATATATATATATATATATATAACATAAACCTAGTTTCTGACAAGAGCCATTTGCACCCTCCAGATATTTTCTTCTCCCCAACAATACTGGAAATTCATCAGTCTCAGTTGTGCTTGCAGTTTAAAAATGCATGAGAGGAGGGAAAGGGGAATTCCTTTCAGTTTTCTGCAGTGTACTACAAAGTAGGAAATGCAAAGTAAGTGACATGGATAAAATGCACTTCATCTCCAGCCAGAAGGGGATGCTGCTCTCCACTCGTCGTTTATCTTTCTGATATTTGAAGGGCAGGAATATTCCCTTCATACGGGACACGAGGAAACGTGTTACGCTTTTGCGCCTACGAAAGTGACTGGGACACTTGCAGTTGCTATATATCAGTAGGGTGACCCGAGGACTATATTTAAACTGTAATTCCCAGAATAGTTATCGGCTGCTAAATTTATATTTAGATGTGGGAAAAAGACTTCTGAAATGACATAATGTTGGATAATAAGGGCAATACAAAATAGCACTTAAGTAATTTATTCGTGAGAATATATTTTTTCACCGTTCATAGTACATGGATGCTTTTCATTAGGTAAGATTAAATTAGTTCATAGAAAAATGGAAAAAGATATGGATTATTTTTCATCAAATACTTGCTATTTCGTTTTTGCAATGAACTGTTAATTGAATTCGTTAATATGGCATTATGTATCTTAACCAATTTCGATACTAACTCTGTGAAATATCCAGTTTTGTAAGTTTATTTATTACTAATTATGAATTTTTAATGATTTAATAAAATGGGGAATATTTCTTGAAGTCTCACGCGAAACAAAAGTAATGGAAGTAATTGTTTAAGGATGTGTAAACCCAAAGAGTACAGTATATTACATTTGGTTTTATATAATGACTGCTGATTCTTAGTGTTTTTTGCACATAATCAAGATTTCTTTTTTTGTACTCGTTGGACAATTGGTGATAATAACTCATATATCTGAATTTTTCGAAAGTCTTTTGACAAAACTTTTAATTCGTTATGTTAAAGGCAATAATCTGTTCCATAGTTTGCAGTTTTGGCTTTCGCAAAGGTCTTGGAGCATTTGATGACCGTACAATTTCCAACGTTGTACAGAAATCTTTTGATAGGGATCAGGAAGTCCGTATGATTTGTCTTGATTTAGTGTTTCCATTTTCCGTATTAATCATGTGGCGGTCGTTTTAAGATTTAAACAGTTGAGAGTAGGTGAGTCTTTTTTTTTAACATAGTTATTGAAATTTCAAGTATAATAGTTATAAAAGAGTAGTTGTTGATGGACACCACAGTGAGTATTGTAATTCAATATACGCATTATGTAGGGTTTGTTCTTGAAAACAGACTCTTTGCATATGCAGATGATGTTAATCTCTTTGTAGCAATTCACTCTCCTGAAGGTAGACTTAGGGTTGCAGAATCATTGAATAGAATTAGTGCATAGTGCAAGTCATGGGGAACGAATTTTAACAGAAACAAAACACAAATTATATGTAGTTCGAGGACACTTAACTTCTGTGTATAATTTCATTTAAAATTTTAGGTCTGTTTCTTGATTGTAACTTTACTTTTGAGAAAATATTTTGGTCATTGAGAAAGTTCTATGAGATTTTTGGTAACCAATCTATTTTGAAGAAAGGTTGTAATTCTTCATTTCTTCCTTGTTTCTAGTTCTATTCTTCTGTCTGATCTTCAGCTGCGGATTTTCATCTTAATTTGTGAGATAAAATTTGCAGTTTATTAAATTCCTTATTCCTGATCTTGATATTAATCTCCGGCATCGTCATTCTGATTTTCGCTGACTACATCATCTTGTACCAGTAAGCTACAAGGTATGCAGTCAATTTAACAGTCATGCCTTCTCGATCAATTACACATAGTATTTTAGACATTCAGTTCCAGCTGTTTTATCCCTTTTTTATAATGAACAGGCTGTCATGTCTCTTCTTAGTTTATGTATGAGAGATATGTTCTACCGTTGTTACTTATCTTAAAATATTTGCTCTTTTGTTTATTACTAATATATAATTTATTTATTTCCTTTCCTCTCTGGGCTACTTTCCGGTTTGGAACCCCAGACTTTTACCAGGTGGCTTTTCCAACTATGATTGTAGCTTAATTAGTAATGATAATAATGATAACTAGTAATGATAATAATAGATGACCATAAGAACGTTTAGGCAGACGATACGTAATACGCTATTCCTAAGTATAAATTATTATGACCCCTAAAAAGATCTCAATCCATCTCCTAATTCTCAAAAACCATATTTGGACAAAACTCTTTTGGCCTATATTTTTAAGTAAATTAATTTCCACGAAAAGGACCATTTAAATAAGGACGCTAGGACCCTTGGCAGTTCTGCGTATGGTTAAGAAAGTCCTCTCCCCCATAGAATTATGTCAGTGGAATGGAGATAGCTTAATGCAGCATATATACCCATCACCATATCTGCCTCCCTTTTCACATATGAAGAGGACCTCTGTCACTTCCATGCCTCCGGTCTCCCGCTGGATATATAGACCTAATCCTTCTATGCCTTGTCGACCTTGTCATTGTTTATGAACCTCGTAAGCAATAAAGTGAGGAGAAGTGAAGGATACATCTATATAATCTAGAGATTTGTCTTTTTATTCTAGTATTTACGTTGAATGTCAATTTCTGTGTTAGAGGATGTATTAGCTTCTCTAGGTATTGGCGTATTTATAAAAGAAAAAAGTTATGATATGGTGAAACTCTTGAAATTTTGGACTCACAGTATTTGTTTGATATGCTTTCATATTTCCAGGTATGTACATATAATGACATTCAAGTAATTAATCAAGTTACAACAAACACCCATTTTTATTTCAGCATTAGCCTATAAAATTTTCGTCGACAGACTCTTTGTCAATTTTTTAACATAGAACCGAAATAAAACTCATGCATCAATACTGACACAAACTACTCATGAAAATACTGCGACCTCTCATGCACCAGCATTGAATGTTTGCGTGTATGTATATGCATGCAAGGTTTTCGTATACTAAATCCGGGTGTATGTAGTATAGGGAGATAGTGGACGTGCCTATGTGGAAAGCGGTGGGAAGACATATCTAGTTTATAGGGTGATTGTTTTTATTTTGATGACCTTTCGAAATGAAGATAACGGGACTATGTATGTGTTTGGATTCCTGCCAGCCTCTGATTGCATGAATTGGATGCTAAGAATACATATGTATCCCCTTTCAGTTTAGTTTTCTTTACAAATATAATGCGATTGTTTTATATAAATGATAAGTACATAGAATAATTCTTTATTACAGTTTAATGCTATACGAATATTAACTTCGTTTTTTTTTTTAATCAAGATATTGATTCGTATTTAAAGAATGTATCCTATTTCTTCGTTTGAATAAGCATAAATCTCTTCCTTCCCCATTCAGACAAACATTCACTCTTAAAATTGGAAGTGCACACCCACACAAACACACGAACACACACTTTATATATATATATATATATATATATATATATATATATATATATATATATGTGTATATATATATATATATATATAATATATATATATATATGTGTGTGTGTGTGTGTGTATATATATATATATATTTGTATGTATATATATATATATATATATTCATATATTTATATATATATATATATATACATATATATATATATATATATATATATATATATATCATGAAATAAGTATATACTGTATCGCCCTGTAATTATTTAGATCAATGTATAAACCATTTCAATATAAAACAGTTGCCTGCTAATTAAAATAAAATCTGCTCATATGCTCTTTACATCAGATAAAAAAGAATGTGAACGATTGATTATGAAATAAAATTAGAGTAATTTAGTCTCGAGGCTATTGATTATAATTTAATTTTTGTAGAACATGAAAGATATTAAACTTAATTATCCTATATCGTTAACGTATACTTAAAACATCTAAAAATACATTTCTCTTTCGTGGGTAATACTCTGGAAGGATAATCTGATTATCTTCTTTTGCCTATCTCTGATTAATCCAGTAAAGGCCCGGTCACACCGCCTGAACGTTGCTGGAGCGTTCCTTGAACGGTAGGGATTTGGACCAAACCCTCGAAAATATAATTTAACGTTTTTACGTTTTGTCTTTATTAGGCTGCTGAACGTAGCAAATCCTCGTATATTTCCTGAGTTTTCTTACATCTCTAATATAGAAGTTGCTAATTTACAGGATGTCGGAAAGCGTAGCGGAGTGATATTACAGTCACCAACCTGTAAAAGATAATAATAAAGTAGGGTAAAAATTACGGTCGCTGTATCTTAATTAAAATTACGGGTTGTTTTAACAGTTTATTAAAAAAAAAAAAAAAGCGACTGAAACTTTTCGACATCCTGTATACCAATACCCTTATTGCATAAATTAGCAACTTCCATAAAAGAGGTGTAAGAAAACTCAGGAAATATGCGAGGATTTGCTACGTTCAGCAGTCTAATAGAGACCGAACGTAAAAACGTTGAATTAAATTTTCGAGGGTTCGGTCCACCTCCCTACCGTTCAAGGAACGCTGCAGCAACGTTCGGGCGGTGTGACCGGGCCTTAAACTAATATAGAAAATAATCCTGAGAAACTCTACGGTCCGGTCCCATACAATTTAACTTACTTTTAATCCTTGCAACACATCCGAATTTATTTAGGATTCCGCATCATTAGGAAAATGTAATTATTTTAACAATACCATCTTCTTATGGGTGCTATTCACAGGTAATTTTACCTGTAAAAGAATTGATGAATAAGCAAGCAGTTCATTTAAAATAGAATTTGTAGTAATAAAACAAATAACAAAATATTTTGTGCTAAGTAGTAAAAATATTGCACGTAAAAGTGTATTTTTCTGTGAATAATTTAAGAGATGTCTAACTATCATACGTGTAAAATGTTAGATCAATAAAGATAATTCCTAATATTTTTTCGTAGTTTGAATTTAGAATGTATTCATTAACAATTTACTAAGTGTTACAATGATTTCCAATAGTCGCATGGTAAAAATAATATATCAATAGAATATATTAGTAATGTGACTGTCTAAAATCGTAGTAAATAGATAAAATATTCAATAAAAACTCCAACGCCTATTTATTGGAAACATTATACGCTAGATGACTCCTTAAATATATATTTTTATAGGAACTTGTGAATAATTAAATGTGGAATGTACATTAGAGACACATTGAAACCATTTCTAGATACTCCCAACGAAATATAGAAATAGATATAATTATGTAGAAAATCATTTAAACATTTCAAAAAGATACCTTTTATTGAGTTTCTGTGAAAAATATAAGACTTACAACTTAGCAACTTTTAATTAAGAAGAAGAAGAAGAAGAAAGATTTTATCAAGAATCTCTGACAAGGAATCCGTTAATGATTTCTGACAACATTTGACTTGCTAATTCGTGTCTTCGTTCCAAAGTCTAGTGGCGATGATTGTAGGAAGAGAAACTGGTGGGGAGATACGGCAGATACATTGAATGGTGTGAAGAAAGGATTGCCGAAAATCTACATATATAGAATTTTGGATTTAATTTCATACGTGCACACTTCATGTATTTGTATAAATATCTATGTGTATATATATACTGTATGTATGTATGTATATGTATATAAATAAATATATATATATATATATATATATATATATATATATATATATATATATATATATATATATATATATATATATATATATATATATATTTGTGTGTGTGTGTATGTGTGTGTATAATATAGTGAGAGATAGAAGCTCACATTTTAGCTATGACCACTATAAATTAAATACCTTCAATGAATTTGCATCTTATATGATTTAAAAAAGCATATGATATCTCTTCACATGCCTTTATCATTTCTTTGTTC
>NC_090733.1:154106587-154109087 GCF_036898095.1 Palaemon carinicauda
AAATTAGAATATTTGCACGTGATTCTTTAATCAAAATATTGAAATATATTCAAAGGATGTTATCAGTTTGTGCGACCTAAATAATAACAATATTATTAGCTGTAAAATAGAGTAAATATTTTATAGGTCAGAATAAAACGCTAAAGTTTTTTTCGTTATGTAACTCCAATGTAAAACGTTTTTTTTTCTCACTGTATATGAAAAAAATAATCGAAAGAAATGAAAAACAATGCGTTGACTTCAGTACAAACTAGTCGATGACATAACTTTATTTGAGGACAATAGGTTGCCAATATCCAACAAGCGTTTCATGTTTTGTTTTTTGTAATATGTCAGTGTCCCTAACAGTTGTATGAAGAAATTCTTCAACATAATTTAATAGGGCAAGTTTTCAATTGATTTTTTTGTTGGATTCAATGCAAAGAGGAAATATCTGTGAAGCAATAAATGTGGATTTGTATTTGACTTTGCGATAGGAAAATATACATTGCAATTAATGCTGAATATTATATTCATAACGATGATATTCATGAAATTTCTCTATTTTTTAGATCATTTTGCAACGTAAAGTAAAATTTTATATATTTTTCTGAGCAGCTGATTTTTGTACAGCATGCAGAATATTTTATTTTCCTTTGTCAAAAATATCTAATTTTATCAAGTGTAACTTGCATATTTCTTTCTAAATCTGAATATGCATGTCAGAACTACTTCGATATCCGAGTAATTCGTATAATTTCACTTATTAAAAAAATAATTTGATATAATTACTGAAACTAATTTATGGTCACGATATTGTCATACACACGCAGACTTTTATAAAAAGCTTTATTTTTCAGTTGGTGAACAACTTTCAATTGAAATGTTCATGTAGCGATGTAAATGAAAATCTCAAATGAGTTAAACTACAGTTTATGGTTAATAATAAGGATGCGGGTTTGTTTTTTCTCGGTTGATTGTTGTTATAGAAATATATGTTGATATGTTACATAATTGTAAGGTTATAGGAAACGACCTTTTTCTTAGAAACTTACTTCTAATAAAGACCTAGATTACATTATTAAAACACAAACGTGTGTGTATGCAATATATATATATATATATATATATATATATATATATATACAGTATATATATATACAACTATGTATATGTATATATATACAATATATATATATATATATATATATATGTATGTATGTATGTATATGTATGCATGTATAAGAGTATATATATACTGTATGTATGTATATATGTACAAACACACATGCATACTGTATATATATATATATATAATATATATATATATATATATATATATATATATATATATATACACACACATACATATATATGTATATATGTGTGTATTAGTGTGTATATTGATACATATATATTCTTTTATTTATCATTGTGCGTTAAATAACGTACCTAAAAACTCCACATAACAAAGCAGTTATAAATTATATGGAAGATAATCATACAATTCTTTATATAATCTAAATTAGTAAATTAGATATCTGTTACTTTTATCCCTTTTCTTTTGTGAAACGTTTAACGAATTTCCTCATTATGATTGAATATGTGCCCCCCCCCCCAGAAAAAAAAATATCAATACACCATGTGTCATGACAAAATATGCAAGTCTATGCCATAAACATCACCCTTTTTTTAATTTTGACCTTTAATAATAACATGAGGAATATTGACACCCAAAAATTTATAGCTGTACTCTAGTTATGTCATGGTTATTTTTTATCTAGGAGTATTTTTGGAATAGCAGATCTCTCTCTCTCTCTCTCTCTCTCTCTCTCTCTCTCTCTCTCTCTCTCTCTCTCTCTCTCCTCTCTCTCTCTCATGTTTTCACAAACCCTCAAAATTCTAACCTCTTCTCTCCCTTTCCTCCTTATCCTTCATAGCCTATTTCAATGTGTCCACCAGACAATCAAGGAAAGTTTTCCCTACTCTTTTGTCTATGTGGCTCATTTCTATGATCAAACGCGTATTTCTCTTTGTGTGTGTGTTAGAGAGAGAGGGTGAGAGTGAGTGAGAGAGGGGGTGTCGTAAAAGAAAAGCCATAACAGATCCTTCCTTAGGCTTTTCTTGGAATTCCCTTGCAAAAGCTGTTATCTGAAATTGCCCCAGGTTAAACATAGAAACCTTATGGTTGATGCTTAAGGGAAAAATTGAAGGAAAGAATGGTTTTATGTTGAGAGATGTATTGTCTTTTCTCTTTAAAGATTTTTCTTCAAGTAGAAACTAACCAAAACATTATATATTTTAAAGAAAAAATAAAGTTACTCCTAACATAATGCAGTAAATTAGCTATCCAAATATATTTTCTCACATCTATGGTAAAACGACATCTCATGTAGTATATCCAATTCGCTTTTGTTTTGATTCCAATATTTATTATCAAATCAGCGTTTTCTTACATTTTTCCATTTCATCTGACGTTAAAAAACATCAGTAGCTATATCTGAAAATAACATAGAGAACA
>NC_090733.1:154116587-154121587 GCF_036898095.1 Palaemon carinicauda
GTCAGCTGCGAAATTTATATTTAGATGTGGGAAAAAGACTTCTGAAATGAAATAATGTTGGATAATAAGGACAATACAAAATAGCACTTGAGTAATTTATACGTGAGAAGACATTTTGTTACCGTTCACAATACATTGATGCTTTTCATTAGGTAAGATTCAAATAGGTTATAGAAAAATGAAAAAAAGATATGGATTATTTTTCGTCAAATACTTGTTATTTCGTTTTTGGAATGAACTTTAAATTGAATTCGTTAATATGGCAATACGTATCTTAACCAATTTCGATACTAACTCTGTGAAATATCCAGTTTTGTAAGTTTATCGATAACTAATTATGAATTCTTAATTTTCTCATTTCAGTGATTTAAAAAAATGTGAAATATTTCTTTATACACAAGGATGTGCTTGAAGTCTCACGCAAAACTATAGTAATGGAAATGATTGTTCAAGGATGTGTAAACCTAAAGAACACAGTATATTACGTTTGGTTTTATATAATGACTGCTGATTTTTATTGTGTTTTGCACATAATGAAGATGATCTTCTTTGTACTTGTTGGACAATTGGTAATAATAACTCATATATCTGAAGTTTTCGAAAGTCTTTCGACAAAACTTTTAATTCGTTATGTTGAAGGCAATAAACTGTTCCATAGTTTACAGTTTCGCTTTCGCAAAGGTCTTGGAGCATTTGATGACCGTACAATATCCAACGCTGTACAGAAATCGTTTGATTGTGATCAGGAAGTCCGTATGATTGGAGTTGATTTAGTCCTTCCTTTGGCCGTATTAATCACGAGGCGGTCGTTTTAAGATTTAAACAGTTGAGAGTAGGCGAGTCTTTTTTTAACATAATTATTGAAATTTCAAGTATAATAGTTATAAAAGAGTAGTTGTTGATGGACACCACAGTGAGTATTGTAATTCAATATCAGGTGTTTCTCAGGTTGATGCTGCCCCATTACTTTTCGTACTATATACGCATTATGTGTGGTTTGTTTTAGAAAACAGACTCTTTGCATATGCAGACAATGTTAATCTCTTTGCAGCAATTCCATCTCCTGAATGTAGAGTTAGGGTTGCAGAATCATTAAATAGAATTAAGGCATGGTGCAAGTCATGGGGCACGAAGTTTAACAGAAACAAAACACAAATTATAATATGTAGTTCGAGGACACTTAACTTCTGTGTATACTCTCATTTAAAATTTTAGGTCGTTTTCTTGATTGTAACTTTACTTTTGAGAAAATCTTTTGGTCATTGAGAAAGTTCTTTGAGATTTTTGGTAACCAATCTATTCTGAAGAAATGTTTTAATTCTTCCTTTCTTCCCTGTTTCTAGTTTTATTCTTCTGTCTGATCTTCAGCTGCTGACTTTCATCTTAATTTGTGGGATAAAATTTGCAGTTTATTAAATTCCTTATTCCTGATCTTGATATCAATCTCCTGCATCGTCATTCTGATTTTCGCTGACTACATCATCTTGTACCTTGTAGGCTACTAGGTATGCAGTTAATTGTAACAGTCATTCCTTCTCCATCAATTACACATAATATTTTATACATTTAATTCCAGCTGTTTTATCCCCTTTTATTTTATAATGAACTGGCTGTCATGTCCCTTCTTAGTTTATATATAAGAGATATGTTCTACCGTTGTTACTTATCTTAAAACATTTGCTCTATTTTCTTTATTACCACTCATATATAATTTATTTATTTCCTTTCCTCACTGGGCTACTTTCCCTTTTGGAACCCCAGGACTTTTACCAACCGGCTTTTCCAACTATGGTTGTAAGTTAACTAGTAATGATAATAATAACCGATGACCAAATGAACTTTTGAGCAGACAGTACACATACGCTATTCCTTAGGATAAGTTATCATGACACCTAAACAGATATAAATCCATCTCCTCAATTCTCAAAACTATATTTGAACAAAACTCTTTTGGTCTAAATTTCTGAGTAAATTAGTATCCATGTAAAAGAATATTCAAATAAAGACGCTAGGATCTTGGCAGTTCTGCGTATGGCTAAGAACGTCCTCTTCCCCCATAGAATGATCTCAGTGGAATGGAGATAGCTTAATGCACCATATATACCCATCACCATATCTGCCTCCCTTTTCACATAGGAAGAGGACCTCTGTCACTTCCATGCCTCCTAATCCTTCTATGCCTTGTCGACCTTGGCATTCTTCACGTACCTCGTAAGTAATAAAGTGAGGAGAAGTGAACGATACATCTATATAATCTAGAGATTTGTCTTTGTTTTCTAGTGTTTATGTTGAATGTCAATTTCTGTCTTAGAGGATATATTAGCTTCCCTAGGAATTGGCGTATTTATAAAAGAAAAAAGTTGTAGTATATTGAAGTTCTTAAGATTGTGGACTCGCAGTATTTTTTCATGTTACAATTTTTATATTTTCATGTTTGTACATTTAATGATTTTCAAGTAATTAAGCAAGTTAAAACATGCAGCCATATGTATTTCAGCATAATTTTATAAAATTTTCATCTACAGAATTTTTATTTTAATGTTATTATATTTCTTTCTTTTACTTTTTTTTAAGTAAAATTATCCATATTTTAACATTGAACCAAAATAAACTCTCACGCATCAATACCGAAAACAAACTGTTCATGAAAATACCGCGACCTCTCATGCAGCAGCATTGAATGTTTGCGTGTATGTATATGCATGCAAGGTTTTCGTATACTAAATCAGGGTGTATGTAGTATAGGGAGATAGTGGACGTGCCTATGTGGAAAGCGGTCGGAAGACATATCTAGTTTATAGGGTGATTGTTTTTATGATGACCTTTCGAAATGAAGATAACGGGACTACGTATGTGATTGGATTCCGGCCAGCCTCCGATTGCATGAATTGATTGCTAAGAATACATATGTATCCTATTTCAGTTTACTTTTCTTTACAAATATAATGCGATTGTTTTATATAAATGATAAGTTCATAGAATAATTCTTTATTACAGTGTAATGCAATACGAATATTAACTTCGTTTTTTTTTTTTAATTAAGATATTGATTCGTATTTAAAGAATGTATCCTATTTCTTCGTTTGAATAAGCATAAATCTCTTCCTTCTCCATTCAGACAAACATTCACTCTTAAAATTGGAAGTGCACACACACAAACACATACACACATATATATACAATATATATATATATATATATATATATATATATATATATATATATATATATATATATATATATTACATTAGCTCATGAAATAAGTATATACTGTATCACCCTGTAAATATTTAGATTAATGTAAAAACTATTTCAATATAAAACAGTTGCCTGCCAATCAAAATAAAATCTGCTCATATGCTCTTTACATCAGATAATAAAGAATGCGAACGATTGATTATAAAATAAAATTAGAGTAATTTGGTCTCGAGGCTATTGATTATAATTCAATTTTTGTAGAACATGAAAGATATTAAACTTAATTATCCTATATCGTCAACGTATACTTAAAACATCTAAAAATAAATTTCTCTTTCGTGGGTAATACTCTGGAAGGTTAATCTGATTATCTTCTTTTTCCTATCTCTGATTAATCCAGTAAAGGCCCGGTCACACCGCCGGAACGTTGCTAGAGCGTTCCTTGAACGGTAGGGAGGTGGACCAAACCCTCGAAAATATAATTTAACGTTTTTTACGTTTTGTCTTTATTAGGCTTCTGAACGTAGCAAATCCTCGCATATTTCCTGAGTTTTCTTACACCTCTATTATGGAAGTTGCTAATTTACAGGATGTCGGAAAGCGTAGCGGAGTGATATTACAGTCACCAACCTGTAAAAGATAATAACAAAGTAGGGTAAAAATTAGGGTCGCTGTATCTTAATTAAAATTACTGGTTGTTTTAAGAGTTTATTAAAAAGAAAAAAAAAGCGACTGAAACTTTTCGACATCCTGTATACCAATACCCTTATTGCATAAATTAGCAACTTCCATAATAGAGGTGTAAGAAAACTCAGGAAATATGCGAGGATTTGCTACGTTCAGCAGCCTAATAAATACCGTTCGGCCGGTGTGACCGGGCCTTGAACTAATATAGAGATTAAGTCGTGAGAAACTCTACGGTCCGGTCCCATACAATTTAACTTACTTTTAATCCTTGCAACACATCCGAATTTATTTAGGATTCCGCATCTTTAGGAAAATGTAATTATTTTAGCAATACCATCTTCTTATGGTTGCTATTCACAGGTAATTTTACCTGTAAAATGATTGATGAATAAGCAAGCAGTTCATTTAAAATGGAATTTGTAGTAATATAACAAATAACAAAATGTTTTGTGCTAAGTAGTAAAAATATTGCACGTAAAAGTGCATTTTTATGCGAATAATTTAAGCGATGTTTAACTATCATACGTGTAAAAAGTTAGATCAATAAAAATAGTTCCTAATATTTATTAGTAGATTAAATTCAGAATGTACTCATTAACAATTTACCAAGTGTTACAATGATTTCCAATAGTCGCAAGGCAAAAATAATATATCTAATAGAATATATTAGTAATGTGACTGTCTAAAATCGTAGTAAATAGATAAAATATTCAATAAAAACTCCAACGCCTATTTATTGGAAAAATTATACGCTAGATGACGCCTTAAATATATAATTTTATACGAACTTGTGAATAATTAAATGTGGAATGTACATTGGAGACACATTGAAACCATTTCTAGATACTCCTAACGCAATATAGAAATAGATATATTTATGTAGAAAATCATTTAAATATTTTGAAAACATACCTTTATTTGAGTTTCCGTGAAAAATATAAGACTTACAACTTAGCAACTTTTAATTAAGAAGAAGAAGAAGAAGAAAGATTTTATCAAGAATCTCTGACAAGGAATCCGTTAATGATTTCTGACAACATTTGACTTGCTGATTCGTGTCTTCGTTCCAAAGTCTAGTGGCGATGATTGTAGGAAGAGAAACTGGTGGAGATATA
>NC_090733.1:154131587-154136587 GCF_036898095.1 Palaemon carinicauda
ATTATCCGATAAGATCTTTTCGGGTCCTGCAATCATCCGACTTCTTTCTCACGGCACAAAGCTGAGAGATGCATTTGAAGAGTCATCTCAGTCAAGAAGGGATTCTCCCCCCCCCCCCCCCTTCCCTCACCTCTCCCCCTCCCCCACCTCCTTCGTAAAGATGGCCTCCTTCAAGTGGACCTCTTGCTTCAAGAGATCATTTGGACGAAGGCCTCTGCCATTTTGTGAGGATGCTCCGAAACTTTTTCATCCTTGGAGATGTATCTAGTTTAATGGGGAAGACGAAGGGTTGTGGATTGTTTTGATAACTGCAGTTGGAGGAGGGGGGGGGGGGTAGGAAAGGAAGGTTTTTGATTTCTTAAATAAAGTCTTCCTTGAATGGGGGAGAATGTGGGTTCCAAGGTATTTGGAGAGATCCTGATTTAAATGTGGATGACGGTTTGAAGAATGTTGATTCATATTTTATTTCCTCACAGGGCTATTTTTCCTTGTTGGAGCCCTTGGGGTTATAGCTTCTTGCTTTTCCAACTAGGTTTGTAGCTTAGCTAGTAATAATAATAATAATAATTATAATAATAAGTAATGAAGAGTTGTAGACTATTTTGATAAAACTCCTGTTGAGTATGAGAGACGAGGGTCTGTAGATTTTTATGATAAACCCTCTTAGACAAAAGGTTTCAGATTGCTTTGTTAAAGCCTCAAAAGTTCCAAATTGTTTTTTGTTAAAGTCCGAGCTGAATAAGGCAGTCAAATGGTTGTAGAGTGCTTTTAAAAAGACACGGTTGAATGAGGGAAGGAAAGTTTCTATTTGCTTTGATAAATACCCCTTTGAATGGGTGAAGGGTTGCACATTGCTTTGTTGAATCTTCTCTTTTGCAATAATACTGAAAATGCTTTTTACGAAGAGTTGAGTTCTTATTTCTATAGGGGAAACAACATTGGAATAAAGTACTGAACCTTGGAAGAAAATGTAGATTTTATGGATCATGCTACAAACAGAAAAACTAACTGAATTCTGATAAATATTTAATCAGGATTAAACACCGTTTTTATTTAAATTGTTTTATTTTATTAAATGAAGTAGCGGTGTGACACCTGCTTATCAATATGGTAGTGGAGATCTGGCACCATTTATTAGACTATATGGTTTGTTCCACTCTGTTATAGGTAAATCAAACTCTAAGGTTTTATTTTGATGAACATCGAAATACATAGAGCAATTTTCAGTGTGACTACTTCACATAATGGGAGAATTATCTTTGCTTTTAAAAGTGTGACTGTGTGACACCCTTCACTCTCATTGAAATTCCAAGGAAAACTGACACTCACTAGAGTTCTTCGCTTTCGTGTTATTATTATTATTATTATTATTATTATTATTATTATTATTATTATTATTATTATTATTATTATTATTATTATTATTCCTTGCTAAGCTGCAACCCTAGTATGGAAAACAGAATGCTATAATCCCGAGGGCTTCAACAAAGAGTGGGGATACCTTAACGTGGTGGAAGGGTTTGCATATCGCCATTAGCTGCAAAGCTGTACTAGTCAGGACCACCCATACTAGGTTGGTTTGCCGTGATGAACAGACGAAAATCTCCCACCGCCAATCCTCACTGGCCATCGTGGCGATGAATACTAGCTAAACGCCAGGCATGGATTGACATGTCTGCGGCCTTTATCCTTTACTGGACTAGAAATGGGCTGCTTTTGTTTCTTTATATATATATATATATATATATATATATATATATATATATATATATATGTATATATATATATATATATATTAAAGCGGGATCAGTAGCACAGCATCAGAAGGAATTTCACCACACTGCATCCATTATTAACTGAGCAACTTTAAATGTCGCCATCAGGTGCGATGGACTTGTGTCAGTTCTCTAGCCTGCATTCGTCTGTTAAGCTCCAATTTATTCATTTCTTCTCGACACCTGATACTCTATAATAGATGATCAGGGTTTCTCTCAGTAGAATGGAGACACATGGAAAAATATATTATATGAAGTATGTCTAATTGTGCAGCCAGATAATTAATTCCGTAAATAAGGTGCCAAGTTAACCTTAAGGTGCCAACAACATTCAGTGTCCATTTTACCTCGATTCCTTCAGGGATAAATATTTCAAAGCTTTTTCCTTTGACTTTCCTCCAGGAAACCTCTTTATGAAATCTAATTCCTTCAGCCTCAATTTTCCCTTTGAGATGTTTCTTCTTCTCCTTTTGTCCATCGTCTTTCTTCTGTGCTCCAAACAACGTTATCTTTTGTTGTCCTTTTAAGTCTTTGATCTCACAAGACTTCTCCAATACAGTTTTATTCCTCAGAATTCTTTCAGCCTTCAAAAACGATCGTTCAGTGTCTTCCTTCGGCAGAAAGACTCAATTAAACAAGAGTTGGCAACTTCTTCAGTTATCGTGTAGCCAGTGGCTGAAAGGAAGAGCTTCCAAGAGAGAGAGAGAGAGAGAGAGAGAGAGAGAGAGGAGAGAGAGAGAGAGAGAGAGAGAGAGAGATCGGCCTAAAACAGCCAGTATTTCACATCATCAGTTTTCGGTTTCAATTTGCCTCCTTTTTTATTCGAAATACAATAGCATTTTCTGGAGCATTTTCAGGAGCATTTTCTGGAGCAATTTTAGGAGCATTTTCTGGGCGTTTCGTTTGTTTTGTTCGCAAAGGCAACTTTATGTTTAGGAAACGGCTGAGGAGGGGATTTCCCTTGTTCAGGTTGGCACACCTATTTCATTGGTGGGCGTTTTGAATTTCTTTTTCTTTCTTCTTTTATTGTTCCAATTCCTTAACATTTTTGTAAGATTATTTTTCATGTTCCAATGCTTTAAAATTTTTATAAAATTATTTTTTTCATGTTCAAATAATTTAGAATTTTTGAAAGATTATTTTTTTCCATGTTCCAACACCAAATTTTTTAAAGATTATTTTTTTTCATGTTCCAGTACTCTAAATTTTTTCAAGATTATTTTTTTTTATGTTCCAGTACTCTAAAATTTTGTAAGATTATTTTTTCCATGTTCCAAGACTAAATTTTCTCTAAGATTATTTTTTTTTTTTCATTTTCTAGTACTTTAGATTTTTTTTCTTATTTTTTTTTATTTTTATGCCTCTAAGCATTATCTAATTCAAATTTATAAGATTTATTTTATATTATAATTTATTCTAATACTTCGAAATCCCTAAAATATATCATTTGTTAAATTATATTTTTATGCATGTATGCATTAGCCAATTAAAATTTCTAAATTTATTATCTGTTTTCATTTCTCTGATGCTTTATATTTTTATAAAATTATTTTTTAAAATTTTGATTTCTCTGGTTATAAACAGTATCTAATTCAAATTTATTAAATTTATTTTTATTTTTATTTTTCTAAAGTTTTGAAAAATTTTGAAAACTATTTTTTAGTATCTATTTCTATGCTTGTAAAGCATTATCTAATTCAAATCTACAAGATTTATTTTCTCTTTGCTTTTTGTAATGTTTTAGAAACTTTAGAATACTTAAAAAATTTAGAATTATCTATGTTAATTTTTGTATTATTATTATTATTATTATTATTTATTATTACTATTATTATTATTAATATTATTATTATTATTATTATTATTATTATTATTATTATTATTAATTGCTAAGCTACAACTTTTTTTGGAAAAGCAGGATGCAATAAGCCTAAGGCCCCCAGCAGGGAAAATAGCCCAGTGAGGAAAGGAAACAAGAAAAAAAAATATTTTAAGAATAGTAACAACATTATAATAAATAATTCTTACATAAACTATAAAAAATTTAACAAAAGAAGAGGAAGAGAAATTATACATAATAGTATGCCCGAGTGTACCCTCAAGCAACAGAACTCTAACCCAAGACAGTAGAAGACCATGGTACAGAGACATCTAAAAAGGGCAATTTGTCATGTTCTTCAAACTCTGTCGTGAATTTTATGAAGGGAATGAAGTTATTAAGAATATTTAAGAATTGATTAAAGCAATTTTCGTCATGTTGGTTTATTATAAAAATTTCATTTACATATCTAACCCAGAAACGAGCTTCAGGTGAATGTGTATTAATTGAAGATATTCTAATTCAATCATTTCCATACATAGATTAGCAAGAATGGGAGAGAGAGGTGAACCCATAGCAACTCCAAACTGCTGTCTGTAGGCATCACAATTAAATGTGAATAAAGTAGAATCTGTACGTAATCTAATCAAACTAATAAACTCGGAAATGGGAATAAGGGGAATGAAAGTGCCCTCGTCATGTTCATGGACAATAAAATCCAATACTAAGTCAAATGGTACATTTATAAAGAGTGGAATTACGTCAAGGCTGATCAGTTTTCCTGTAATGTTTCCAAGATCAACAGACACGGCATGGTGTTTTATTCAAGGTATTCAGATGAACTTTACGTCTGGAACATTTGATATGATGCAATTGATGCGGTCGCTATCACCTGCCACAAACCCAAAAGCTAAACGGGAAATTAGCCTCTTAACATCTTCAATTTAATCTCCTTTACCAAGAGAAAGTCAGAAGGTAGAAAGATATCTCTAATATGTCCAGAGAATTCCTGGAACTAATTCGAAGGACAAGGCCCAGCGAGTGACAAAACTCTGGCGCTTTCATGCCAAGCAGCGACGAAGGGCATCCTCGTCTCCTAATCTCGGAGACACGTGTCTTGTGGAGTCGCCTTTTTGGACTTGGAAGAGAAAGCGTAGTGCGAATGGAAAATTATGTCAGCCTTGAATTTATGCGTGCGGTGTTATCGCCTTGAGACTCCAAAGGTATTAAGGCCTAGCTGGGAGGCAGATAAGGTCAAGGCCTTGATGATAAGGTAGGAGAGAGCCGCCATTCATGTTGAATATACATCAACCCTGTTTAAGATATATTGTAGGTAGTATGTTAGCCAAGGCACCAGCCACCCATTAAGATACTACCACTACAGAGTTATTGGGTCCTTTGACTGG
>NC_090733.1:154152373-154157373 GCF_036898095.1 Palaemon carinicauda
TAATACCCCGCCATCCCGAGGAACCTCATCACCTCCTTTCGTGTCGTGGGTGTAGGGAAGGAAAGGATTGCCTCCACGTTGGCTTCTTTTGGGCGCACAGTACCGCTTCCCACTACATGACCCAAGTAGGTCACGGTGCCACGACCAAACACTGACTTCTGGAGGTTAATGACGAGTCCTGCGTCCTCCAACCGTTGGAACAGTCCTCTCAAACGCACCACGTGCTCGTTCCAGTTGGCCGCCACCACCACCACATCGTCCAAGTAGGCATGAACTCCTGGTAGGTCTCGGATGACTGAGTTAATGAGTCTCTGGAATGTGGCAGGGGCATTAGTAAGTCCAAAAGCCATTACCTGATATTCATAGAGCCCAAATGGGGTAATAAAGGCAGAAAGGGCCTGGGCTCTTTGGGTTAACTGCACCTGATAATAACCCTTCAGTAAGTCTATTGTAAAAATGAAAGAGGCATTTCCTACTGTATCTAGCAGTGTTTCAATGAGTGGCAATGGGTAGGCATCCCGGACAGTGACGTTGTTTAATTTACGGAAATCTGTACACATCCGATAAGTTTGATTAGGTTTAGGAACCAAGATACAGGGTGAAGCCCAGGGAGACTGACTAGGTACGGCTAGATTATGATCAAGAAGATACTGTACTTCTTGTTTGAGGATTTCAGTCTTGACAGGGTTAAGGTGATAAGGACGTTGTCTAATGGGAGGTTGGTTTGGATCTTTTAATTGAATGTCATGTTTAAGAATATTGCAAGAGCCTGGATGTTCTGAGGTAATAGTTGGAAATTGTTTTAGCAAGTGAATTATCTGCTGTTTTTGACAAGGGTTAAGCCCACAAAAATACTCATCAGACTGAAGCAATAGTTCTTGATTCAATGAGGCACTGGTAGGCAAGGGAAAGTCAATGGATTGGGTGCCTTCGTTTTCCTCGGACAAAGTCACTGCCACAGGAGCTACATCATCATTAGTGGTTACAAGAGTCACTGGCAAACTGCTGGTACCCTCCTCTGGTGGTCTGGAAAGGTAGGACTTTATCAGATTAATATGTACCAACTGCTGTTTTTTACGTCGGTCTGGGGTTTCAAGAACATAGTTAAGTGGTCCCAGCCGTTCTTTAATTTTATATGGCCCTAAAAACCTCTTTTGCATTGGGCTCCCTGTTATAGGTAGAAAAGCCAAAACCAAATCCCCTGGATTAAATGTTCTACTTTTCGTTTTCTTGTCATACTGGGCTTTATATTTGCCTTGGAGCCGGGACAAGTGGGACTTAGAAAACTTACGTACTTCCTGTAATTTACTTTGTAGATTTTTAACATATGCATTTACATTAGTGTGACTGTCTGACTGGGGCATGAACCACTGATCTTTCAATATTTTTAAGGGTCCCCTTATGGATCGCCCATATAACAACTCAAAAGGTGAGAAACCCATAGATTCGTGATTGGCTTCCCGAATAGAAAAAAGTAACCAATCTAAGTTAGTGTCCCAACTTGCTCCAGTCTCCAGGCAGTATTTTCGTAGCATGGATTTTAGGGTCTGGTGGTACCTTTCCAGACACCCCTGCGATTGTGGATGGTAGGCTGAGGAGACAACATGTTTGATTCCCAGTTCAGTAAGGACCTGTTGAAAGAGAGCACTTGTAAAGTTAGTACCTTGATCGGATTGGATCTGACAGGGGATTCCTTTAGAGGTGAACATAGATAACAAAGGTGCAATTACAGATTTGGCAGTGATGGATTTAAGGGGGAATGCCTCAGGATAACGGGTGGTCACATCGACTACAGTTAAAAGATATTCGTTTCCTTTCTTTGTCCTAGGTAGGGGGCCGACACAATCAATGATTATTTTATTGAAAGGCTCTTCTTTGATAGAAATTGTCTTGAGGGGAGCCTTGGGAATGTTTTGATTAGGCTTCCCCGCTACCTGGCAAATGTGACAGGTCCGCACGAAACTGGAAATGTCCTTTCGCATCCCCGGCCAGTAAAAATTTTCCAATACTTTGAGATAAGTCTTCCTGATACCTAGATGTCCTGCAAAACCATCATGAGCTAATTTGATGACACTATTCCGAACCGATGTAGGAAGGACTATTTGATGGGTTTCTGACCAGGACTGCAACTTATTGTGGGTAGGTGGTCTGTATGCTCTCATTAAAACTCCATCTTCAAAATAAAAGCATGGAGTGGTGTCTATATCTGTTTTGTCGGTAGCTGTGTGAAGTACATGAGAAAGAGTGTGATCCTGCTGTTGTGCCTGAATGAGTTCTGCTTTGTTCATGGCCCTGTTTATCAGATCATCCTTCCCAAAAGATGGAGGAGTAGTAGGTAAAGATGGACTTAAGGATGAAGAATTAGCGGAGGGAGCAGTTAAGACCTTACTTTGAGACCGGGTGACAGCACAGGCAGGGAAAAGGTGGGGAAGTCTTTCATCCAGATCATGTGTAGGACTAACAGGTAAAGGTTGGTCTACTGTCTTCACTGGAGGAACTGTTAGGGTACCTGCGAGATCATTACCTAGTAGAAACTGAATTCCGAGTACAGGCAAGGAGTCTTGACGTATAGCTACTTTAACAGGGGAGGATAGAAGGTCACATTCAAGATGAATTTCTGCTAGGGGATAAGACGTTTGACAAGTTAGATCAGACAGTAAAACTTTTTCACCGGTGTAAGAATCAGAAATGTTCGGAATGACATTGGATAATAGAATGGACTGAGCTGCACCTGTGTCTCTAAGTATAGTAATAGGGTACTTATGATCACCCTTACGTATCGACACAAATCCTCGAGAGATAAAAGGGTCAAAGAGAGAGAGATTAGGACCAGGAACATTTGAGGCAGCTATTGGCTTAGAAGAAGTGACTGTGTGTTTGGTATTAGAACTTTTGGACACTTTACACCCAGGATGACGACACTCTTGGATCATATGCCCGGGTTTCTTACAATAATTACAGGTTACTGGCTGGGGAGCAGGACGTGAACTGTTGCCTCCTAAACCTCGCCCCACTCCTGCAAGGTGTTCACCAGAGGGGGGTCTCACACTGGGGCTCTGCCTACAAGCTCCACTCCCCCACGTGTCTATCATCAATGCCTGAGCATCCACTAACTCTGCTGCTCGGATCAGCTCCTTCTCACCCCTTTCCTCCACATATCTCACCAAGTGGAAGGGAAGCTTATTCTTCCACTCCTCCAAGACAACAGCATTAACTAGTTCTGAAAATGTTGTTACATTAATAGCCTCAAGCCACTTTTTACACTGTCTTGATTTATCAGTGGCAAATTCAACATAAGTTTGGGTATGGGACTTGGTTAAGGATCTGAATTTCAGTCGGTAGCCGTCAGGAGTAAGAGCATAGGCATACAAGACCTGTTTCTTAACAAAATCATAATCCTCAGGCCTATCTAAACTGTTATATACCCGAAGAGCCTTTCCTGTTAATTTTGGAGTTAGGATGGTAAGCCATTCATCCTTTGGCCATTCTTGTTTGTTAGCAATAATCTCGAAAGTTTTAAAGTACCCATCAACATCATCTTCAGAAAAACCAGGAAGGAGGGAGGACATGTTACCTACATTTAATTTTAACTGTTTTTCCTGTATTTCTAGTACCTTTTCTTTGCTTTTTTTTGTTATTTCCACCTCTTTAGATTTTAACTCTAACTCTCTTTCTTGCTTCTCCCTTTCTAATGCAAGCCTTTCTCTGTCTAGTTTGAATCTTTCTCTTTGAATTTCGATTTCTCTCTCGTTTTCTACTTCTAATCTGAGTTTTTCTCTTTCTTTTTCGCTTTCTAACAGTTCTCTTTGCATTTGTAATTGATAGTCTAATTTTAATTTCTCCAGTTCTAAGAGATTGACTTCAGTAAATTGCTGATAAGGCCTAGCAGGGGACAGAACGGGAGGCAAGCGGTAACCCGCTAGTTCAGCCTGAGCGTCAGGTAACACCGAACTCGCCGGGGTTAAAGTATCTATGGCGACTGCCGCAAGTACCCCTTGGCTGACTAACTCTTCAACCACCACATTCTTAATCATAGTCTTATTTAGCTTATAGTGAATTTCAATGCCATAATGATGGGCAATTTGCTTCCAATCATCTTTTCTGAGAGGTCCTGCTAACTTATCCGAAGATGGATTAGCAACAAAGTCATCTAGGTTAAACGACATGATTAATTATTAATAGTAAACAATAAAAAGAATACAGGGAAAGAATCAAATGAAATTATTGAACTAGCTGTAACTAGCACTCGATAGACAAGGACGGCCGGGTCGTAAAACAGAAACAGCCCTTCGATAACTAGACAGACCCTCATTAATGTCTCGTTATACCCTTAGTCCTATGCCCAAGATTATTGTTCGTGTGAGACTGAGACAAACACAAGTTTGTATAAACGATACTTGAAAAAGATACTTGATAAGGATTCATAGATGGAGTGTTCGCGTCTGAGTCACCGACAATCACACACCGCGTAAAGATACTTGAATAAGATTTTTAATGATACTGGAGAAACATGAGAGGCTTGGGAAAAAAATGGACACTCCGATACTTGGAACGATAAATGATACTTGATATAAAGATACACAAACAATAATGATCCATACACACGGAATGGAGGAGCGAAAGTAAGCACTTATTAGCTAACCCTAACGCTGATAAAGTTTACTAGTGAGGGCTGTGAACACTTTAAACTGAGTAAACTCTATGACTGCTACTTACTGCACTTGATCTAACATGTGTGGAGTGGCGGTACAAAGTGCAATACCAAACGAGTTTTACCGTAAGAATTTAAACTGCACATACCAACACTCGTCTTAGTTTACAATAAAAAAACACTTCACTTATCAGATACAAGAAACACATTAAAGCACTGAACAAAATCAAATCACTGTCACTGTAAAAGAAAGTGATTAATAATTAACAGAACACAAGGGAGTAAAAAATAAAGGACAACGATCACCAACTTAGCAATTACGTCCTGGGAAGGTCGCCACTTGTCACAA
>NC_090733.1:154162373-154169873 GCF_036898095.1 Palaemon carinicauda
TAGTTTATTTATTTCACTGTTCCCATCCATCACTGGGCTATTTTTCCCATTATTATTATCAATATTATTATTATTATTATCATTATTATTATTAGATAAGCTACAACCCAAGTTGGAAAAGCAAGATGCTATAAGCCATAGATCTCCAACAGGGAAAAATAGCCCAGTGAGGAAAGGAAATAAGGAAATAAATAAACAATATAAGTAGTAGTGAATATTTTAAATAAAATATTTAAAAAAACAATAACAACATTAAAACTGATATTTCATATATGAAGTATAAAAAGACTTAAGTCACACTGCTCAACATGAAAACATTTGTTGCAAGTTTGAACTTTTGAAGTTCTACTGATTCAACTACCCGATAATGAAGATCATTCCACAACTTGAACACAGCTGGAATAAAACTTCTAGAATGGTGTGTAGTATTGAACCTGGTGATGGAGAAGGCCTGACTATTAAAATTAACTGAATGCCTAGTATTATGAACACGATGGAACTGTCCAGGAGGATCGAAATGTAAAGGATGGTCAGAGTTTTATGAAAAATCTTATGCAACATGCATAATGAACTAATTGAAGAACAGTGCCACAGATTAATATCTAAATCTGGAATAAGAAATTTAATAGACCGTAAGTTTCTGTTCAACAAATTAAGATGAGAATCAGCAGCTGAAGACAAGACAGGAGAACAATACTCAAAAAAAGGTAGAATGAAAGAATTAAAACACTTCAGAATATATTGATCACCAAAAATCTTTAAAGACTTTATCAATAAGCCAATTTTTTGTGCAATTAAAAAAATACAGACCTAATGTGTTTCTCAAAAGTAAATTTGGTGTCAAAAATCACATAAAATTTTAAAAGTCATGCAGAGTTAAAAGAAAACATTATTGGAGACCTTGAGGTTATAGCAACCGGCTTATACCGCTAGGGTTGTAGCTTAGCTTGTAATAATAATAATAATAATAAAAATAATAATAATAATAATAATGTATTGGGTCCACTCTTCCCCTTTAAGATACTGCTGAGTGCTGACAGTTCACCTCACGCAGTAACCATTTTTAGTCTTTGACTTTAATACAGTTCCTATTTCCTTTCCTCCATCTTGCTGTCCAACTTCTTAAATTTGACATCGTAGTGCAACCGCCGGGACTTCCCCTAATTGCAATCTGGGACCAGAATAACCCTCTTACGGTCCAGCACCGGAGCAATGTGGGAAAAAAATATTTCTGTAATTTTCTTTTTAATTTCATTCTTTGCTATTTGAAGAAAATCTCTCTCTCTCTCTCTCTCTCTCTCTCTCTCTCCTCTCTCTCTCTCTCTCTCTCTCTCTCTCTCTCTCTCTCCCTAAGAATGGTTTTCCCTAATCTGGGTTTTAAAATTTGAAGAAAATCTCTCTCTCTCTCTCTCTCTCTCTCTCTCTCTCTCTCTCTCTCTCTCTCTCTCTCTGGATAGCTTCTGAAGCAATAAGACAGTGATACCTCCGAATCAATAAAACCGTGATACCTCTGAAACAATAAGACAGTGATACCTCTGAAGCAATAAGACAGTGATACCTCTGAACCAATATGACAGTGATACCTCTGAAGCAATAAGACAGTGATACCTCTGAACCAATAAGACAGTGATAATAAGACAATGATACTTCCAATTAATAAGACAAAGATACCTCCGATGGAGTAATAAAAGCGAAACAAATATTTTCCCCTTATTCAAAATCAAAACTTGAAACATAGTGGTCATTCCTGCCATCCTTGATTATCTATGAAGACAAAACGATGAAAGAAATACAATTTCATCATCAAACATCCAAACTCAGTTCCCTGCTAATACCATATCTATCCTTTAGCCTCAGGCAAGCAAGATTTCCAGGAAACTCAAAGAAGTTCCAGCATAAACTATATGACCAGACTCATCATCGTTTGTCTTCCTTGGTTTGTCCAAGTCGAGCTCCATTCCAGTTTTAGTTCCTGGATCAATTCACTTATTAACAAGTTGCTCTACGTAGACATCTGTGAGCTACCTAACTTCGTTCACTGTATGGCACCACAGTGACTCCACTAGCTACTCCAGGAGCAACCCCAACCCCAACCCCCAACCCCAACCCCAACCCCAACCCCAACCCCAACCCCCAACCCCAACCCCAACCCCAACCCCCAACCCCAACCCCAACCCCAACCCCGGAAAATTTAATTTAAAAAATAAATAAAGTAAAAAAAATATAATTAAATTTTTAAAAATATAATTTAAGAAAAATTTAATAAAATTTAACAAATTTAATTCATAATTAATAGAAGATTTTTTTTTTCTATTAACAAATTTTTTTTGATAGACTTTTATTTTTAACTAATTATCTGAAGTAGACTTTTAAAAAAAAAAATGAAAGAAAAAATTTTTTATAACGTTTTTAAAATGTAAATTTAAAAAAAAGTGAAAAGAAAAAAATATTAAATTTTTTCATAATAATTAAGAGTTTCAAAAAAAAATTTTTAAAATATAAAATCTATTTTAAAGATATAGTTAATTAAAATTAAGTAAGTTAATAAACATTTTTAATTTGTATCGTCTTTAAATATGAAATAATTTAAATTAAATTAATTTTAATATAATGAATCTTTTATTAATTTCGAGTTTGATAGGATTGATAAGTACTTAATTATACCTTTGGTAAACTCCATTGTTTACTCATGATGAAATGTTTTGTTTCACTGTTTTCGGTCAATACGGAGTAAATTACAGAATTCCAACAAAGTAAAAACTATCGTCCATGTCCAGATAAAACTATTGATTTAACAGGTGACTGGGCCTATAGAATGGGAATTCATTAATATGCACAATATAGCTGATGTGGGTTAATGGAACGTATTTAGATTAACAACAGGAGGATAAACTGATTAAAAAGGTGACAGAACTTTAGGACAATGGATAAGTTGCTGATGGCACTAATAGAATCCATTATGAGTCAGTTGGTGTTTGGGGCTAATGGCGAGCTATGATTATTAAAAACTGGCAAATTTATAAAATAAATTTTGAATCCTACAAAAGCTGTAATAAAATTGTCATAAAATATAATAAAAAAGTAGTCCATACTATAGATAATATATAGCTTAAAGATGAAGTTGACTTACAATTTTGGGCTGGAGATTATTATCCCAATGCTAATGTTTTGCTTGGAAAATTTAGAAAATATACTCCCAAAGCATGTACACCTTGATTTTGTTTAATAATAAATTTTAATTATTTTAAATAGATTTTTTTATTAATTTTTTATTTTTATTACAATTTTAATTAATGTTATTAATATCTAAAAATCATTTTCTTTGTTGTTTACCTTTTTTACACTATTTAAATAAAAAGCACTTGCCTGAATATTTAAATTTAAGATACGAGAATAATATTTTTATTTAAGGGTCTAATTAAAATCTAATATATTAAAATATAAATAGTTTTTATTATTTTAAAGTTTTTATTTTTTTTTTCTTTTATTGAATTTCTTATTTTTCTCTTTTTTGAATTTATTTTTATAATTTTTAATTAAAACGATTTTGCAATATCGATACTTTCTTTAATCCATTTTAAAAATTCTTCATTAATTTATTTTTTAAATTTTATAAAATCTTTATTTAAGTTATTAAAATTAAACTTATATTATTATTTTTTTTATTTTTTTTTATTATTTTTATTATTATTAAATGTAAGTTTTTTCAACTTGGTCTTTTAATAAAATTATTAATATATTTATTAATTTTTTATAATGAAATTCTTATATATGATTATACTTTTAATTATTTAAAGGACTAATTTTTAATTGTCTACAATTAACTTAATAATTTATTATTAATTTCTTTTTTATTAAAAGTCAGATTTTATAATAAATGTAAAACTTGTTTTATTAAAGTTTTTTACATTTAAAAATAACATTTTTTATTATAATTGTTCTAAAACTTCTTTTATAAAATTTTTTATATATTTAAGAATAAAATTTTTATTTATAATTAATTTAAAAATTATTTTATAAAAGTTTATTAAATTTAATAATAATATTTTTAGCTCAAATGTAGCTCAGTTCAATTTTCGTATACTTGTTCTTTTCATTTATTAATTATTATTTCAAAAAAAAAATTTTAAATAATATCTATTGAAGATCACTTTCAAATTTTCTCATTTAAAACAAATTTTCTTATGTTTTATTAAAGACTTTTTTTAAATCTTGAAGAGTTTTTTTTTTTTCGTTTTTATATTATTTCTGTTATTTTGACAGTTTTTAGATTATCGCTCATTTAAATTTCAAATTAAATTTTTTCAAATAATATTTAAAAAAAAACGTCTTAATATAACAGATTTTTAAATATTTTCAATTTCTTTTTTTTTTTTTTTTAATTAAATAGTTTTTTAAAAAGAGCATATCAATGATAATGACCATGTTAGGAAAATAATTAAAATAAAAAAAAAAAAAAAATAATTAGAAAATAATAATAAAAAATTAAAAAGAATTAAATTAAAAATAAAACAAAAGAAAACAAAAATAAATAAAACAAAAATAAATAAAAGAATTAAATAAAAAGTAGAAAGAATTAAGAAGAAAATAATTAAATTAAAAAATAAATAAAAATAAAAGGAAAATAAAATAAAAAAATAATAATAAAATAAAACAAAACAAAATAAAACAAAAAAATAATAAGAATTAAATAAAAAAAGAGAAAATTAACAATTAAAAAAATTAAATTAACAATTAAAAAAATAAAATTAACAATCAAAAGATATTACAATCGATAGTTTGATCGGAAATTTAAGCGGCAATTTTTTTGATCGAATTAAAGACTAAAATTAATTGGAAATTCATCAGCGAATTTATTATTTTATTAATTAACAATTTAAGCTGGAATTTAATCTCCAGTTAAATCGATTTCAACTTTTAAATTTTTTTTTCGGTTTTTTTAAATTATTCTTTTCAAAAAATTCTTATTTACTTATTTTTTCAAACTCAAAATTTAACTCTGGTAAATCTTATATTTTAATTCCCAATAAATCTGCAATATATAAAAATAATTATTCCATCGCTTTTAATACTTATTTCATTTATTATTTTAATTAAATAAATATTTATTCTTGTTAAGAAATATTTTTTTATTCAGATTAAATTGATTCTTATTAAGATAAATTTTATTCTTATTTAGAAAGATTTTTTTATAATTAATTTTTTTTCTAAATTTTTTTTTTCTTCTTTTATTTAATTATTATTTTAATGATTTTCGTTAATACTTAATATTTTTTTATTATTGTTTTTTTATTCTTATATTTATTTGTTTTTTAAATTTGATTTTAAATCATTTTTTTTAAATGTTTTAATTTTTTTATAAAAATGATTCTGATTGAAAAAATTTTTCGTTTTAAAAACATTCTTGAAATTAAAATTTTTGATTTTATTTTTGATTAATAGAATTATTTAAATAAATGATTTTTATTTTATTGAATTTATTTTCTTCATTACATCAGTCCTTATTAGAGTTAATCAAAAACATTTTTAATAGGTTAAATATTGAAGATTCTTAAAAGTTCTGCAATTTAAAAAATTTACACTAAAAGAATTTCTGTATTTGATTAATTAAAAGGCTCATGTAAAAGTTTGCTAAAGTACTCGCAAATTATTTCATAATAAGAACTTTTTTCAAAGTGATTTTTATTTTATGAACAAAAAACTTCTTAAAAAAAAGAACGTAAAGTTTAATTAACAATTTATATATGATAAATTTCTTCTGTTAATTCTGATTATTCACAAACACTTGCAACTAAAAAATCGTAGTCCAATTCTATTGCCTCACTATTTTCGCTCAATCTCATTATAAAATAAAATAGGTTACTTAAAATTTTGTTTGTTATTAAATTATTTAAATTAATTATATAATTCTAATTTTACTGTATTTAAAATTAAAGATAAATTTAAAAAAATTTTTCCATTAAAATCTAAAAAATTAAAATTAGTTACTTAAATTTTTTTTTAATAAAATTTTTTTTTTAATTATTTTAATAATTCAAATTTTATAGTTATATAAAAAAAAAATAATTCACTAAAAATAAATAAAAAATTTTTAAATTAGAATTAATAAATATAAATTTATTAATTCTAAATATTTATTTATTTAAATAATTTAAATAATTAAATTTTTATTAATATTATTTTTAATATTATTTTTATTATATTTTTATGTTTATTTTTATTAAGTAAAAATTTACAAAAAATAACTTTAAAATTAATTTTGAAAATTATTTTTAAAGATTTTTCAAATTAAATTTAAAATATTTTTCAAATTAAATTATTTTAAATATTTTTTTTGTTAATAAAATTTCTAAAAAATTTAAAAATTCTTTTAAAAATTTTTTTTTTAGTTAAATAAAGAATTAATAATTGATATATAAAATTATTTTTAAATAAAATAGAAAATTATTTAAAAAAAATTTATTTAATTTAAATTTGAAAATATTTTAAGAAAATTTTTAAATTTTAAATTTTTACATTTTTAAAAATTTAAATTGAAAAATTTTTAATATTAATAAGTATTTAAAAGAATTAAATTTAAATTAAAAAATTTGTTAAAATTTTTATTATTTAAAAAAAATAAAAATTTTAAAATCAAAAATTTTTCTAAAAATGTGACATATTTAAAAAAAATAAATAACAAAAAATTGATTAAATTTTTTCAAAATAAAAAAAATTTTTTAAAAATAATTTTTATTAATTATTTATAAAAAACGTTAATAGACGAAATTTCTGTTTATTTTTTCTAAAAAATTTTTTCATAATTTTTTCAAAAAAAGAAAAGAAAAAATATTTAAGCAAATTTTTAAAAAACTGAAAATAAAAAAATTTTATTAATTTTTTTTTTTAAATTTTTTTCATAATTTATTTTCAGTTAGTTACTTTATAAAAAAATATTTAGAAAAATATTTTAAAAAAATTTTATCGATAAATTGTAAAAAGAAATTTCGAATAATTTTTTTTAATAAAAATGAAAATTAAAAAAAAAAAAAAAATTTTTAGAATAAAAAAAATAAAAATTTAATTTATTTAATTTAAAAAAATTAACAACAAAAAATTTTTTTTAACTTGTTTTTTAATAATTTTTTTCAGATTTTGAATTTATTATTTAAAAAATAATTTTTTTAGATATATTTTTAAAAATATATCTATAAATTTTAATTATGGAAATTTCTAAAAATTTGAAAAAAATATAAAAAAAAAAATGAATAAATTTAAAAAATTATAATGAAAAAAATTTTTAATAATAAATTAATTTATTTAAAATAAAAATTACTAAAAAATTATGAATAAAAATTTGTAAAAAAAAAAAATTAAAAAAAATGAATTGATATAAGAAATATAGATAAAAAAAAATTATATAAAAAACTATATTAATAAGAATAAAAAATAATTAAGAAAAAATAACTAAATAAAATATAAGAAGATTAATCTAGAAAACGAGTGACGTATTAATAAATG
>NC_090733.1:154179003-154186503 GCF_036898095.1 Palaemon carinicauda
TTTGGTAACGGACAATATATTTCAATTTATACAATGAACGTAAACAAGGGATTCATTTATTCATTTTCAGAAGAATTAGCGTTTTTTTTTTTTTTTCCAATCGAAAAGCTGCAAGTTTTTGGGCCAAACTTCGCTAATTTTGTCTTTCATTCAAATCTGATGAAAACTGACAATGGATAAACATCAGTGTAAAATATAAATAGTAAAGAACATTCCACCAGAAATTTACAGTAGAAATTGACAGCAATTGTTGGGGAAATAAGTATTGATAATAGTTGAAAACATATTCTTTTTAGGCAAAAAATAGCCAAAACTGATATAAGAACTGATATAAGAATGTGGATTTTTTTCACCTACTCTCAACACAAATTTTTCTTCCAGGAGGAGATTCTTTTTTCTGAAAGTGAAAGGTTTTTTTCCTCCTTGAAATCGAAATTTTTCTCCTTTCTTGCAAATTTATATTCAATATCAATATTTTTCCCTTTTTATTTTAGCAGAAATCCATCTTGAATATAAATACGGTTTAATATAATGTTCCTTATTCGAGAACATTTATATCTCTAGTGAGATGGACTCAGATGGCACATTTTCCACAACATTCTGCAACATTTTGCATACAACATTCCTACTAATTTTACTGACCTGTAACTCATAAGGCCAATTCATTATTGTAACTGGTTTCTTCATCTCCCTCTTATGTATTATTCCTCTCTTCAAAAAATACATCAGGAGTGTTTTACGTAAACCTAGTCATGTTTCTATCAATAATTTTAAAGAAACAAGTCCTGTTTTTTTCGAGTTTCGTAAGTTTTTTTTTTTCTTTTTACCGAACAATTAAATATTATACCTGTTATTTTGAGTTCAAGTTAAATTATGTGTAAAAAAAAAAAAAAAAAAAAGAAATTTGACTAACTATATTATAGCAAGATGAATACTGCAAAGGCTACTAATGATAATGTGAATGCAGTATTGTATCATTGGATTAGAAAGAACTTTGAAAATGAGGATTATTAGATAATTGTGTCATTTGATACCAAGTCTGTTATAGTTTTGTATTATGAGATATCGTAACGCATTACGTCATGAACATTTGATATGATGTAAATGATGAGGTCGCTATCATCTGCTACAAACCCAGAAGCTAAACGGGAAATAAGCCTCTTAACTTACCATCTTCAATTTAATCTCCTTTACCTAGAGAAAGCCAAAATATGCACCCTCATTACCAAAGGGAAATTCAACATGGACGCGAGTCCTAAACGTTTCAGAGGGACAGTCGTCTCCATAACAGTTTATCTCCGCCGGAGGCCCAGAGAATTCCTGGAACTGATTCGAAGGACAAGGCCCAGCGAGAGGATCAAAGAGAATTAATTGCCCTTCAGGAGTGACAAAACTCTGGCGCTTTCATGCCAAGCAGCGACGAAGGGCATCCTCGTCTCCTAATCTTCGAGACACGCGTGTCTTGTGGTGTCGCCTTTTGGACTTGGAAGAGAAAGCGTAGCGCAAATGGAAAATTAAGTCGGCTTTGGATTTATGCGCACGGTGTTATCGCCTTGAGACTCCAAAGGTATTAAGGCCTTAGCTGGGAGGCAGATAAGGTCCCGGCCTTGATGATAAGGTAGGAGAGAGCTGCCACTCATGTTGAATATACATCAACCTTGTTTAAGCTATATTATAGGTAGTATGATAGCCAAGGCACCAGCCACCCATTGAGATACTACCACTACAGAGTTATTGGGTTCTTTGACTGGCCAGATAGTACTAAATTCGATTCCTCTCTTTGGTCATGGCTCCACTTTTCCTTTGCCTACACAGACACAGAATAGTCTGACCTACTCTTTCCACATTCTCCTCTGAACTCAAATACTTGACAACACAGAGATTACCAAATAATTCCTCTTCGCTCAAGAGGTTAACTACTGCACTGTAACTGTTCAGTGGCTACATTCCTCTTGGTAAGGGTAGAAGACTCTGTAGGTATGGTAAGCAGTTCTTCTAGGGGGACAGTCCACAATCAAACCATTGTTCTCTATTCGTGGGTAGTGCCATAGCGTCTGTGCCATGGTCTTCCACTATCTTTAGTGTAGAGTTCTCTTGCTTGAGGGTACATTTGGGTACACTATTCTATCTTATTTCTCTTGCTCTTGTGTTTTGGAAGTTTTTATAATTTTTATATGAAAGGTACATTTTAATGCTGTTACTGTTCTTGAAATGTTTTATTTAATTGTTCATTACTTTTTATGTTTACTTTCCTCACCAGGCAAATTTTCATTATTGGAGCCCATAGGCTTATAGCATCCTGCTTTCCCAAGTAGGTTTGCTTGTTTATTAGTAATGCTAATTATATTAATGCTTTATCTAGCTATCTATCTACGTATAAAATTCATGATTCAAGTCCCCTTTACGCTTAAATATTTATTATGGATATTTCGTTTGGATATTTTTTTTTTGCGAATATCTCATAGGTTATTAACAATCAATGCTGTAACGCAAGGAAAATCTTACAGCATTTACGACGACATAAAAAACTTAAAAAGAATGTAATGAGGAATATACTTACAATAAAAGCACACGAATATACTTACTGTAATGGAATCAGGAACTCTTCATTCATTTGATGTCCCTTCTGGAATGTGGAATCCAGCGCTTCCTCGTTGGCATTCGAATTCCAGATTTCTGGACATTATGAAACAGCCCAAGAATAATGAAAACTTGATATTTCTCACATTCTTCACAATCCTTTCCTTGATGAGATTCGAGTTTTCTACGAGTGAAAGCGTTACAAGTCAGTCTTGGTAAAAGTCGGAATATATTCTTGAAAATCTGAGCTAAAATTAAATTGGATTCCTTCATTCACGTCAGGTAAAGTTTCAATTGCACATACATCTCACAGATGTAAATAGAATTATGTAGAATATATATATATATATATATATATATATATATATATATATAGTATATATATATATATATATATATATATATATATATATATATATATATATTTATGTGTATATATTGATTTATATATGCATATATATATATATATATATATATATATATATATATATATATATATATATATATATATATATATACATATATACATATATATGTATATACTGTATACAATATACATTATACTAAGTATCTGACCATTACCCTCGTTAAAGCCTACCATGTCTGAGTGCTGTCATTTTCTTCGGAATAAACGTAGAGTATACTGTATGTGTTGCCTCTGTCCAAAATTGCCTTGCCCCAATATATCATTTTGGCTTTTAAAGCAAAATCAGGGACATTATTGTACTGCCTAGTTGCTCCGACTGCAGCTATATGTCTGCATGCTTTGTGCTAAATGAAAAAGACATCCCCTTATTTGGACTCCCGGAAAGCATTCTGTCATAACACCAATAGCTGCTTGTTCAAAGTCACAATAGATACACTCCGATCTTAGATTAGGTACCAATGATTTAACCGTTTCAAACATGCGTAGGTTATTTGAACGTTGCTTATTTGTTAGAAGACTGATAAAAATACTAAGAAAATATTTGCTCCTTTTTTTTAAATAAAAAAGTAAACAGACTTGTTATGCTTGTAAACAATGTAAGCTAACTGTCTGTTTGTCAGCAGAATTACGCAAAAACTTTTCATTGGATCTTGATAAAAAAAAAATACTGCAGATAGGCCTTTGCCCAAGGGGAAAATATATATATATATATACTATATATATATATATATATATATATATATATATATATATATATATATATATATACTGTATACAATATACATTATACTAAGTATCGGACCATTACCCTCGTTGAAGCCTGCCAGGTCTGAACGCTGTTATTTTCCCGTGAATAAACGTCCAGTAAATGTGTTGCCTAGACTCTGTCAGCGACGTGAATTTTTTAGTAAATTGTCCGTTCTTTGAGAATAGAACCTCTGGCATTGGAATCTGCGTCAATAAAGCCATGAGCCGGTCGGTATTTCATAGCATTTTGCACAGGGCCAATCGGATGAGTTTCAAGCGTTGGGAAATGGAGCTCTCTAGTGCAAACACCGCTCCTCTAGTTCTTCCGGTCCTCTATTAAAAAAAAAAAAATGAAATAAAAAAAAAGTGATCACATATTCTTCGTTGAGAAAAACATTTCTTTTTTTAATATCGGTTCTGATCTGGTTGAGAAGATTCAGTATCAAAATGCCAAATCCAATATTGCCATAACGGTGTCGGTTATTTTTATGATTTCGGATTCTGTAAAGACGAATATTTGAATTGCATTGGACAAAAAAGGGTCTTATTGCATTTCAGACACGCAGGAACATATGTCTACAATGGAGGAAGAAAGAAAGAGGAAAATAACTGATGTTATCGACTGGTGGTGTTTTTTCTTTCTTTCTTTTTTTTTGTGGGGGGAGGGGCGGTAATAGAAAGTCGATTCAACCTAAGTCTTGATGAAACTGGTTGGATTTTCTGTACAGTTTTAATGAAGGGGAATTCTATCGTTGGTTTATTATTCATCTATGCATTTGATAGTTAATTAGTTGATAGGATATGAAGAAAAACCATTTAATAAGATTCAGGAGTATAAACTTAGCATCAAATATAGGACGATCAATTATTCTGAGTAGTCCGTAATCCATTCGTATCTTTGTTAGTAATTATGCTCCTGTATATATTTAATACCCCACGTTCCAATCTTCCCAAGATTAAATAGTTTAATGATCTTGTATTCAAACCATAAAAAACAAAGATGTCATTATGAACGTTAAATAGCTCTCAGAAGACTTGAATCTGAAATAAATCTAAAAAGGCCTCTAGCAAAGTACGACACATCATGTCCAAGAATCTTGTCAAGGATGAACCTGCCATACCGAAAACGTACATAAATTCCAATGGTTAAAACCAAGTCGAGGGAACAGAAACATTATTATTATTATTATTATTATTATTATTATTATTATTATTATTATTATTATTATTATATTATTATTAAATGCTAAGCTACAACCCCAGTTGGAAAAGCAGGATGCTATAAGTCCAGGGGCCCCAACAGGGAAAATAGCCCAGTGAGGAAAGGAAACAAGGAAAAAAAATATTTTAAGAACAGTATAAACATTGAAATAAATATTTCCTATATAAACTATAAAAAACTTAACAAAACAAGAGGAAGAGAAACTAGATAGAACAGTGTGCTCGATTGTACCTTCAAGAACTCTAACCCAAGACAGTGGAAGACCATGGTACAGAGGCTGTGGCATAAAGATGTCTCATGTCTCATGTCTCTCGGGGCGCTTATTTGTGCCGTTGTTGCTGTCTTAGACTTGGCCTTATGCCAGTACGGGTAGTTGCTCCTGGAGTAGCTAGCGGGGTCACTGTGGTGCCATACAGTGAGGGAAGTTAGGTAGCTCCCAGATATCAACGAAGAGCAACTTGTTCACAAGTGAATTGTTCTAGGAACTAAAACTGGAATGGAGCTCTGACTTGGACGCACAAAGGAAGGCAAGCGATGATGAGTCTGGCACATAGATAGTTTATGTTGGAAGTTCTTTGAGCTTCCTGGAAATCGCCTCTGGAAAGACTTAGTTAGACAACAAGCTTGGTGGAGGCTGAAAGATAGATATGGGATTAGCAGGGAACTAAGTTTGGATGTTGGATTATGAAATTTTATTTCTATTATCGTTTTGTCTTCAAAGATAATCAAGGATGGCAGGGATGACCACTATGTTTCAAGGTTTGATTTGAATAAGGGAAAATATTTGTTTCGCTTTTATGAGTCTTTTCAATCTTTGTCTTATTAATTGGAAGTATCACTGTCTTATTGCTTCGGAGGTATCACTGTCTAATTGCCTTGGAGGGTATCAGTAGAGAGAGAGAGAGAGAGAGAGAGAGAGAGAGAGAGAGAGAGAGAGAGAGAGAGAGAGAGAGAGAGATTCTCCCACATTGCTCCTTCGCTGGACTGGAGATGGTCATTCTGCTCCCAGATGCAATTAGGGGAAGTCCCGGCGGTTGCACTACGATGTCAAATTTAAGAAGTTGGACAGCAAGTTGGAAGAAAGGAAATGGGAACTGCATTAAAGTAAAAGACTAAAAATGGTACTGCGAGAGGTGAACTGTCAGCACTCTGCAGTATCGTAAAGGGGAAGGGTGGACGCAATACATTTATTATTATTATTATTATTATTATTATTATTATTATTATTATTATTATTATTATTATTGTTGTTATTATTATCATTATTATTACAAGATAAGCTGCAACCCTAGTTGGATAAGCCGGATGCTATAAACCCAAGGTCTCCAGTAGGAATAATAGCCCAGTGAGGAAAGTGAACAGGGAAATAAATGAGAAGTAATGAATATTATAAATACTTTCAGAACAGGAACACCATTGAATTCCCATATAAAAACTATAAAACTTAGACTAAAAACCAAACAAGTGGAAGAGAAATAAGATAGAATAGTGAGCCCGAGTGTACCCTTAACCAAAAGGAGTCTAGCCCAAGATAGTGGAAGACCATGACAGAGAAATCAGGACCATTCTCATTTTCCCTTTTCTTGTTGCAATAAGAAAAGATCAATTTATGTAGGACCGAAGAGGAACCGGGTTTAGGGAGGCCTTAGTCTGCTTTGCAGCGCCCCTCGGCTGATCTGCGGACTCCATCCTAGGTCGTCACGTTGCTCTCATCCCATCATTATCCTATCAGTCCTCTGTGTATCATCCTCTGTGTTCCTGATAAAACACTTTCACAACGTTATCCCTCTACATCATCATCATCATCATCATCATCATCATACCTCCATATTTTCCCGATCATTTTTGTTCTCAATACTTAGAGACATTACCTTCTTTCCTTCTGATTATTCCAGTCTGATTATTATTATACTTTCTTTTCCTGTTTCCTCTACTGTGTGATATTCTCCATTCACTCTAATTTGGACCTTTTCTATTCCCTTTAGTGCCACCATTATTTTAATACTGGCATTGCGTCATTCTCTCTCTCTCTCTCTCTCTCTCTCTCTCTCTCTCTCTCCTCTCTCTCTCTCTCTCCCTCTCTCTCCTCTCTCTCCTCTCTCTCTCTCTCTCTCTCTCTCTCTCCTCTCTCTCTCTCTCTCTCTCTCTCTCTCTCTCTTTCAACTGGATGGTAGAAAATTATTTCTGGAAAAAATATCTTTTAATCAACGTGACTATAATATCGAGTAAAATGCCTCTCTCTCTCTCTCTCTCTCTCTCTCCTCTCTCTCTCTCTCTCTCTCTCTCTCTCTCTCTCTCTCTCTCTCTCTCTCTCGTGGATGGTAGAAAATATTTCTGAAAAAAATATACTATCTTTTCATCAACATGACTATAATATCGAGTAAAATGCCCCCCCCCCCCTCTCTCTCTCTCTCTCTCTCTCTCTCCTCTCTCTCTCTCTCTCTCTCTCTCACTCTCTCTCTCTCTCCCGAGTGCCATTCCAAAACATGCCCTGTGAACCAATTTTGTTGGCCCCAATAAACGT
>NC_090733.1:154191503-154199003 GCF_036898095.1 Palaemon carinicauda
CAAAAGTTCCGAGCTGAATAAGGCCATCAAATGGGTTGCAGAGCACTATGACAAAAAACACGGTTGAATGAGGGAAGGTAAGTTGCAGTTTGTTTTGATAAATACCCTTTTGAATGGTGAAGGGTTGCACATTGCTTTGTTGAATCTTCTCGTTTGCAATAGTACCGTGAATGCTTCTTGTGAAGAGTTGAGTTTGTATCTCTAAATGGATACAACACTAGAGGAAAATAATGAATCTTGGGAGGGGAATGTACAGTTTAAGGATCATGCTACAAACAGAAAAAAGCGAACTGAAACCTGGTAGATGTTTAGTCAGGATTAAACACCGTTTTTATTTCATTTGTTCTATTTTATGAAATGGTGTAGTGATGTGACACCTGACTATTAATATGGTAGTGGAGAAATGTCACCACTTATAAGACCTTATTATATGTTTCTAGTCTGTTATGAGTAAATCAAACTCTAAGGTTTTATCTTAATGAACATCAAAATTCCTAGAACAATTTTGAGTGTGACTACTTCACGTAATGAGAGAATTATCTTTGCTTTTAAATGTATGACTGTGACACCCTTCACTCTCTCATTGAAATTCAGAGGGAAAACTGACTCTCACTAGAGTTCTTCGCTTTGGTGTTATTATTAGTTATTATTATTATTATTATTATTATTATTATTCCTTGCTAAGCTTCAACCCTAGTATGGAAAACAGAATGTTATAATCCCGAGGACTCCAACAGAGAGTGGGGATACATTAACGTGGTAGAAGGGTTAGCATATCGCCATTTTCTGCAAAGCTGTACTAGTCAGGACCACCCATACTAGGTTGGTTTGCCGTGAAGATCAGACGTAAATCTCCCACCGCCAATCCTCACTGCTCCTCGTGGTGATGAAAACTGGCCAAACACCAGGCATGAATTGACATGTGTGAGGCTTTTCTCCTGCAGTGGGCTAGAAACGGCTGCTTTTGTTTCTTCCTTTATATATATATTATATATATATATATATATATATATATATACATATACATATATATATATATATATTTATTATATATATATATATATATATATATATATATATATATATATATATATATATATATATATATATATATATATATGTTTGTTTCCAACACGAATACTTACCTCGAAAAACTTTCTTAGGAGTTACCTGTAATCTCCTCTCTACCGACCAGAGTTTTGTGTAGGATACCCTAAAACCCGTTTTCTATGGAGGGCTATCTCGGGCGTAAGAGAACGTGTCCCGAGGGTAGCTTTTGCGCTAGGTCGAGGTCCGCCTGGGTCGTGAGCGTCAGTAAGTTCTCTGGTCGCGACGTGTCCACCACGTCGCTCTCGTTCTCTCTCGACCCTTTGTGTGCGCCGCGTGTGTCCCACGTGTTTACCGCGTGGTAACTTGTGCTTATCCCTTGTGTTCCTGTGTGTTCACTTCCCTTCCTTGTGCTTCCTCAGTGTATTCCTTTAATTCCCTGCGTTCCTGTGTCTTTTGTTTGTGCGTTATGGAGCAGATCCACCGTTTGTCCTGGGCCTAGAGCCGGAAAATCGTGTGGAGCGTTCCTCTCCAAACCTGAAGTGGACCCTCACTCCCCTTGCTCTTCCTGTAGGGGCAAAGTTTGTTCGTCTTCGGATACGTGCCTCGAGTGTGTTGGTTGGAGTGATATTCAGTGGGTGCGTTACGGCACGAAGAAGAAGAAATCGCACCCAGGAAAGCTAGTGTTTCTTCGCCGCTACCGTCGCCCAGTGAACTGTCCGACGGGGCTTCTGTCTCGCCTTCCCCTACCCAGAGTAGGGACGAGGTAAGTCCATCGTGGGGAAGGAACCGAGCGTTCTTCCCCAGGAGTCTGGTGATTGTGAAGTGGGGGTTTGCGGGGGCCTTCTCGGGCTAGTGAGGAGGCCCGGTGTAGTGCTGTGTCAGGGAGCTCTGGAGGCTCGGCCCTTGTGCTTGGGGGGCACGATTCCTCCGATGACCCCTTGTGGTGTAGCAACGTTTGTTTCTGTGTCTTCGCCCCCTTCGTGGCCTGTGTTTCAGGTTCTTCGGCAGGGCGGCGACAACCAGGGTAAGTTAGGTTCCGCAGGGAGTGATGCCTTCGGATGGGAAGCTTCCTAAGATACCAGGTAGGTCCCCTATGCGGATGGAAGAGGGCCTGGATTCCTGGTTCCCTAGTGTTGGTCGCCAACCCTCGTTTCCAACCCCTCTCACGGAAGTTCCTGAAGAATTCCTGCAACCCTCTACCTCGGGTACATAACGAGTCGCGAAGACCCCCGCGGTCCCCCGCTCCCGCCCGCCATACGGTAGGTACAGTGACGTCGGGCTCCTCAGAGGAGTCTTTCTTGTCGGGAGAAGAAGCCAGGAGGAAACATCGCGGTCAGAGGGAGCGGTCCCAGGAGCAGGCATTCCCGCTCAAGATCATGTTCCAGGTACAGCAGGAGGCGCTCCCGTTCTCCACGAAGGGAACACAGGAGGAGTAGGTCACCCGGGTGGCGATTGGGTTTTTCGTACCCCATAAGTCGGAGATACAGTGTTCCCTGGACCGGCGGTCCAGGGATTTCTCGCCAAGGAGACCATCCTCCAAGCATGGTTATGACCCTCGCAGGGAGATACGCGAGAAGACCTCTGCAGGCAGGCGTAAGACCGCGAAGCCTCCGGTTCACCCCGCCCAGGGGGGGAACCGCCGCTTCCTTACGGGCAGCCTGGCCAAACCAGCCCAGCTGGTGCGGCCCCTTGGACCTTAAGGAACGGTTCCCGCTGTCGGGTCAGTCCACGGAATCGCGTCCTCGTCCCCCAGGGAACATGATCGGACACTAGTCCTGGCCGGTTCGGCGATGCCTGTCCTAACCCCCGCCCCTGGTGCGGAGACCTCCGCCGGGGAGGACCAGTACCTCTGCAGGGGAGTGCCTGTTGTGCCAGGACCAAGGCGCCCGGTGGGGAGTGCCTGGTGACCCGGCTCCCCGGGCTCAAGCCGAAGCTTCGGCCGACGGTAGAGAGGGGTTCCCCGACGGAGGACTCGGCCTATAGAAGAGTGATTGGCCTAATCAGAAGGCATCACAAGATTGAAGAACCGGCAGCTACCGACGAGGACTATTGGAGGGGTCCAGCCTTATCCGGCTGATGCAGGCCCCTGCCCAGCCAAAAACCTCCCTGGCTCTTCCTGTAGCCCGGGATCTCGTCCTGGGACAGGAGCACGTGGATAGAGTGGTGGCAGGTAATGCCGAAGCCCCCAAGACTCGAGCTCTTCTAAGTTGCTCCAGGGACTCAAGACGCAGAGCAAGGTCTATGTACCAGAAGGACGTCGGCCGGGAGCCTTTAAAGTAGAACCTTCTCTCGACATCCTGGGGCAGGGCGTCTCGGAAGACAGAGCCTCTTCAGCCCCCAGTCTGTTTTTCTCCATCGGAGGCTGCGATGATGGAGGAAATGTCTAGGGACCTGGTACACGTCTCCTCTTGGCTAGACTGGTGGGCTTCCACCTTAGTAGGGGTGCAAGCTACCTTTGACCCTACAGACCGAACAGCAAAGCCTCCTGAGGGAACTTATCACCTCCTGGGGCAGGACTCTTAAGTTCCTGACTTACCAGTCCCTCGCCCTGACAGCAAATTGGGTGCTTCGTAAGAGAGACACCGTCCTGACGAAGGTGTCCCGAAAAGGTCCCGGACAGAGAGGCGAGGGCCATGAGGAGCCTTCCTTTGTGGGGTGACTCCTTGTTCCCCTTAAAGGACTTGGAAACGATCATGGATGAAAGTGTCTAAAAGGAAAGAATTAAACACGCCCAGGCCTACGCCGATTAGGAGACCGCCCTACAAGAGGTCAGTCTCAGACAGTGCCGCGACGTCTCAGGCCTCTCCTAGCATGACGAAGCGAGAAGCTCCCTTCTTCCTCCTGGGCCTCAGCGCTCAGCCCCCCCGTAGAGGAGCCCCAGCAGCTTCAGCCTCCTTTAGGACAGGTTATTCTGCCTCCAGGAGAGGCCGTTCAGGCCGCTCCCTCCAGGAGGAGATAGAGTGGAAGGCCCCCTATCCCTGCCCATGCCTCAGACTATATTGGCAAGCATGGAAAGCTCATGGAGCAGAGCCCTGGACAGTGTCCATACTGAGGGAGGGCTACAGGTTACCGTTCTTAGCAGAACCCCCCTCTCTAATTCCGCGCATCCGGTCGGAGTGGCTGGTTCCCAAGGATCCGTTTGAAGAGGGCCACCCTTCAAGAGGAGGTGTCCTCCATGTTAGAGAAGGTGCCATGGAGGAGATCCTACACCCTGGTCCAGGTTTCTACAGTCGTCTGTTCCTGGTGGAAAAAAGCGACAGGAGTGTGGAGGCCTGTTATAGATCTGTCGGCTCTCAACAAATTCATAAGGAAGACAGACTTCAAAATGGACACTCCGAAGTCAGTCCTGCTGTCCTTGAGGGAGAAAGATTACATGATGACCATAGACCTCAAGGATGCTTACTTCCAAAATGCCGTCCACCCCTCGAGTCGGAAGTTTCTCCGGGTGAAATGGGGATGCCCAGATCCTGCAATTCAAGACCCTTTGCTTCGGATTGTCAACGGCGCCCCAGGTATTCACGAGAGTCTTCACGGGCAGTCTCAGTGTGGGCTCACGAACGAGGCATTCGCCTCATCCGGTACCTGGGACGACTGATTGCTTCTTTCCTCCTCGAAGGACTCTGAAGGAACAAGGGATGAAACTTCTCCAGTTTTGCAAGGATCTGGTATCGAGATCAACCCGGAAAAATCGAACCTATCCCCCTCCACCAGAATGACCTATTTGGGGATGAACTAGATACCCTTCTGGGAAAAGCATTTCCTTCGGAAGACAGAATAAGCAATCTGATGGAGATCCTTCGTCCGTTCCTATCGGGGCAACCCAGGAGAGCGAAGGACTGGCAAAGACTAATAGGGCATCTGGTGTCGTTGGAAAAACTGGTTCCCCAGGGGAGAATCAGGCTCAGAGCCGTCCAATGGAACCTGAAGAACCTCTGGTGCCAACTGGACTCACAACAAGAACTAATCCCAGTCCTACCAAACACTATGCCCTCCTTGGAATGGTGGCATTGCCGATCAAACTCGCTCAAGGGGATGCCCTTCGCTAACGACCCTCCCGAGTTACTTCTGTTCACAGACGCCTCCAACCAGGGATGGGGATCCCATCTCCTCGACGAGACAGCGAGAGGAACCTGGATGGACGGGGAAAAGAACCTACACATCAATGTCCTAGAGTTGAAGGCAGTCCAGAAAGCTTGCCTACACTTCGTAGATCTACTAAGGGGAAACACTGTGGCGTTGATGTGCGACAACGCCACAGTGGTAGCGTACATAAAGAAACAAGGAGGTTTGAAGTCAAGGGAATTGTGCGATCTCGCCCTAGAGATTCTAGATTGGGCAGAAACGAACCAGGTTGTGTTATTAGCAAGGTTCATCCCCGGGAAAAAGAACGTGCTGGCCGACGGTCTCAGCAGGATGGGTCAAATAGTAGGGACAGAATGGTCCTCCTTCCAGAAGTAGCCAAGCTCATCATCCAACGTTGGGGTTCCCCGGTGATGGACCTCTTTGCAACCAAACTGAACGCGCAACTTCCTGTGTATTGTTCTCCTGTCCCAGACCCGAAGGCAGCCTTGGAGGATGCCTTTCAGCACAGGTGGGACAACCTAGACGTGTACGCTTTTCCCCCCTTCACGTTGATAAGGCAAGTACTCAACAGAGTAAGGACTGCCCGGAACTTAAGGATGACTTTGGTAGCGCCCTGGTGGCCGGAGAGAGAGTGGTTCGCAGACCTAAAAGACCTGGAGAGTCAACCTCCGTGGCCTCTCCCCGACAGGTCAGATCTTCTACAACAACCACATTATCTCAGATTTCATGACAACCCACAGTCTCTACGTCTTCACGCCTGGAGACTATTCGAGCGACTCCTGAAGAAGGAGGGGTATTCATCAGCTACTGCTAAGAGGATGTCGCTATACCTGAGAAGGTCGTCGGCAGCGGTTCTACTAAGCTAAGTGGGCCTCCTTCACGAAGTGGTGCGCTTCGAGGCACATTAAACCCCTCAAAGCCTCAGTCCCAGACATAGCGGATTTTCTGGTATATCTCAGGGACAAAATAGAATGTCAATCCCAGCCATAAAAAGGAGTACGGGCCGCCTTGGGTCAAGTCTTCCTCCTGAAGGGCATCAACCTGGGTTCCTCTAGGCACATCTCGATGCTTGTCAGGAGCTTCGAGCAGTCCTGCCCCCCACAGGCAGTTAGGGTACCTCAGTGGGACTTAGCTAGGGTCCTGAAGATGTTAAGTGCCCCCCCCCCCCCTTCGAACCAATGAAAGATATCGTAGACAGGGATCTCACTCTCAAGACAGTCTTTTTGCTAGCCTTGGCTTCCGCTAAAAGAGTAGGGGAGATCCATGGGCTGTCTTATGACGTCTCTCATTCGAGGGGGGTGAAGGAAATATCTTTCAAGTTCGTTCCCTCTTTTGTGGCGAAGACCCAGAATCCAGCTGTCTGGGATCCTAAATTCGAAGGTTTCTCTCTGCCAGCCATCCCTAGGACGGGAAATGCTGAGGATTTGAAATTATGCCCGGTCCGTACCATTAGAAAATACCTTGAAAGGACGTCTCATCTCCGGCCAGGCATCAAGAGCCTTTTCGTCTCCACGGGTGTTACTAAGAAACAGGTATCCAAGAACACCATTTCCTTCTGGTTGAGACAAGTTATTGTCAGGGGCCTACAGGGAAGAAGCTCTGGCCTTGCCAGGCATCCCCAAACCCATGACATCAGGGGTCTGAGTACGTCCTTAGCCTTTGAGAGAAAACATGGCAGTGGGTCAGATCCTTCGGGCAGGTACTGGTCTAACCAGTCAACCTTTACTGCCCATTACCTCAAGGACTACTCGAGGAAGTCCTTAGACGGGTTCTCCATCGGAACAGTCATATCCGCCCCAGGCTCAATCGTGGATAGCAACTGGGAGACACAGGTTCGTTCCCTTCACCCTATTCCCCGTTTTTCCCTATCCTTATCAGAGATAACCCTCTTGTAACCATTGGATAACACGTTCTCTGCAACTACGTTACTGGATTCAACATATGAAGAAGTTTTTCAAAGGGTGAGTACTTAGGACACTAACGTGAGCTCTTTGTGTAGTTACCCTATCGTCCGTTTATCCTAGTATGTTTCGTTTATACATAGGCCTCTTGGCTTCCGCTTACTGGGTCTAAAAGTCAGAAAGGCACTCCCGCTTCCTAAAGTGTAAGTCTCCTAAGAAAGTAGTTCGAGGTAAGTATTCATGTTGGAACAAATAAAAAATTTTAAGTAATTTTATTTTTCCTAACATACTTACCGAGAACTACTTTTGGGTAATGGCCCTCCCTTCCCTTCCCCGAGTGCCTCTATGCCCTTGCGAGTATTGTGCAACATCCGAAGAACTTACTGACGCTCACGACCCAGGCGGACCTCGACTCTAGCGCAAAAGCTACCCTCGGGGCACGTTTTCTTACGCCCGAGATAGCCCT
>NC_090733.1:154203764-154206264 GCF_036898095.1 Palaemon carinicauda
AAACTGATGATGTGAAACACTGGCCATTTTGGGCCGAGAACGATCTCTCTCTCTCTCTCTCTCTCTCTCTCTCTCTCTCCTCTCTCTCTCTCTGAAGAAAATCCAACCCCCCCTCTCTCTCTCTCTCTCTCTCTCTCTCTCTCTCTCTCTCTCTCTCTCTCTCTCTCTCTCTCTCTCTCTCTTCTAATATTTTTTCCCTAATTTGGTTCCTTGCTATCTGAAAAAATCCACCCCTCTCTCTCTCTCTCTCTCTCTCTCTCTCTCTCTCTCTCTCTCTCTCTCTCTCTCTCTCTCTCTCTCTCTTTTCCTAATATTTTTTCCCTAATTTGGTTCCTTGCTATCTGAAAAAATCCACCCTCTCTCTCTCTCTCTCTCTCTCTCTCTCTCTCTCTCTCTCTCTCTCTCTCTCTCTCTCTCTCTCTCTCTCTCTCTCTCTCTCTAATATTTTTTCCTAATTTGGTTCTTTGTTATTTAAGGAAAATCCACCCTCTCTCTCTCTCTCTCTCTCTCTCTCTCTCTCTCTCTCTCTCTCTCTCTCTCTCTCTCTCTCTCTCTCTGTGAAGCTTTTCCTTTCAGCAATTGGCTACATAACTAAAGAAGTAGACAACTCTTGTTTAATTGAGTCTTTCAGCCGAAGGAAGACACTGAACGATCGTTTTTGAAGGCTGAAAGAAGTCTGAGGAATAAAACTGTATTGGAGAGGTTTTGTGAGATCAAAGACTTAAAAGGACAACAAAATATAACGTTGTTTGGAACACAGAAGAAAGACGATGGAAAAAAGGAGAAGAAGAAACATCTCAAAGGGAAAATTGAGGCTGAAGGAATTAGATTTTATAAAGAGGTTTCCTGAAGGAAAGACAAACGAAAAAGCTTTGAAATATTTATCCCTGAGGGACTCGAGGTAAAATGGACACTGATTGTGGTTTGCACCTTAAGGTTAACTTGGCACCTTATTTACGGAATTAATTATCTGGCTGCACAATTAAACATACTTCATATAATATATCTTTCCATGTGTCTCCATTCTACTGAGAGAAACCCTGATCATCTATTATAGAGTATCAGGTGTCGAGAGGAAATGAATAAATTGGAGCTCAACAGACGAATGCTGGTTAGAGAACTGACACAAGTCCATCGCACCTGACGGGGACATTTAAAGTTACTCAGTTAATAATGGATGCAGTGTGGTGAAATTCTTTCTGATGCTGTGCTGTGCTACTGGTCCCGATATATATATATATATATATATATATATATATATATATATATATATATATGTGTGTGTGTGTGTGTGTGTGTGTGTGTATATATATATATACACACACACACACACATATATATATATATATATATATATATATATATATATATATATATATATATATATGAATGTGTATGTAGGTATATATATGTATGCATATATATATGTATATATATGTATGTGTATGTATGAAATATATACATACATATATATATATGTGTGTATATATATGTACGTGTATATATATATGAATACATACATATATATATGTATATGTATATGCATAATATATATATGTGTGTATATATACTGTATAACATACGCACACATATATATGTATATATATATATATATATATGCGTATATATAACTACACACACACACACACACACACAACATATATATATATATATATATATATATATATATATATATATATATATATATATATATAAACAAAAGCAGCTGGATCTAGTCCACTGCAGAAGAAATGCCGGAGAGAAGTCAATTCATGTCTAGGGTGTGACCAGCTTTCATCACAAAGCTGGCCAGCGCGGATTAGTGATGGTGGGAGATTATCGTCTGATCGTCACAGCAAACCAACCTAGTATAGCTGATCCTGACTACGATATCCGAATTTGAATTATCAGTAAATACATTTACCATCAAACCACTTGCACAGTGAAACTTACAATCGGAAAAAAAAAAAACAGTCTGGAAACCACAATAATTTCATCAAGTCTTGTGTATTTTCTACGTAAATCCCAAAAAACTTTATCATCAGCGAACCCATTACAGAATCCATATCTCAATTTTCACAGTTTACCTTTTGGAGTTATTTCATTTATTTTACGTGTCAGTTTTTCTTGAAATTTCATTGAGAGAGAGTCAAGGGTGTGTCACACAGTCCCAAGTTGAAAAGCAAAGTTAATTCTCTCATTGTGTGAAGTAGTCATACTCAAAACTGTTCTGTGTATTTCATTAAAATAAAACCTTAGAGTTTGATTTACCCATAACAGACTAGACCATATATAGAGTCTTCTAAGTGATGACAGTTCTCCACTACCATATTAATAATCAGGTTGTCACACTTCTACACCATTTCATAAAATACAGGGAAAGAAATAAAAACGGTGTATAATTCTGATTAAACATTGACCAGGATTCAGTTAGTTTTTCTGTGTGTAGCATGATCCATAAAAATGTACATTTCCTTCCAAGGTTCATCACTTTATTCCA
>NC_090733.1:154211264-154226264 GCF_036898095.1 Palaemon carinicauda
TATACATATAAATCATATATATATATATATATATATATATATATATATACATATATATATATACAGTATATATATATATATATATATATATATATATATATACAGTATATATATACATATATATACAGTATATATATACATATATATATATATATATATATATATATATATATATATATATATATATATGCATGTCTGTATGTATATATGTATGTATGTATGTAAATTTAACCACAAACCAATAATAAAAAAAAAAATTCTGAATTACAACTCTTCTCATGATAATCAAATTTTTAAAAAAAAATTTGTTCGTAATTTTACCCGTAGTTTAACTTTTCAAAGACATGAAATATGAATATTTTTTTGGGGGGGCCAATAAAAATTAGATTTATCAATGGACACTGCAATAACTGTTGCATCATATTCAACGAAAACAGATTTCCTGATTTTTTGATTTATTTACTTTTAGTGAGTCTGGTTGAAGGACGCCGAAAGGAACAACGAAGATATTTCACACTCGTTAATTCCGGTAACCTTAACTGAAATTCCAATTTGGTTTGAACAGACAAACAATTCATGTGCAATATTCTTTCCAATAATGGCGGTTGGAGATCAATTATCAATCGGCTTTTTCTATTCTCTAACGTTTATTGGGGCCAACAAAATTGGTTTACAATACATGTTTTGAATGGCACTCGGGGGGGAGAGAGAGAGAGAGAGAGAGAGAGAGAGAGAGAGAGGAGAGAGAGAGAGAGAGAGAGAGAGAGAGAGAGAGAGAATAACGCAATACCATTAATAAAATAATGGTGGAACTAAAGGAAATAGAAAATACCAAATTAGAGAAAAGGGAGAATATCACACAGAAGAGGAAACAGGAAAATAAAGTATCATAATAATCAGACTGGAATAATCAGAGGCAAAGAAGGAAATGTCTCTAAGTAATAGGAACGAAAATAATCGGGAAAATAGGGAGGAATGAAGAGCGTATGATGGTGATGATGATGATGATGATGACTGACTTCCCTTATACACAAGGGGAGCACGGGCTCTTGCCCTTTAGGCAGCCCGTAAGTGAGATAACGTTGTGAAAGTGTTATATCAGGAAGTCAGAGGATTGATAGGATACACAGAGGACGGACAGGATGATGATGGGATAAGAGCACCGTGACGGACGACCTAGGATGGAGTCCGAACCTCAGCCAAAGGGCGCCGGAAAGCAGACTAAGGCCTCCCTAAACCCGGTTCCTGTTCGGTCCTGGATAAATTGATCTTTTCTTATTGCAACCAGAAAAGGTAAAATGAAAATGGTACTGATTTCTCTCTGTCACAGTCTTCCACTGTCTTGGGTTAGAGTTCTCTTGCTTGAGGGTACACTCGGGCTCACTATTCTGTCTTATTTCTCTTCCTCTTTATAAGTTATTAAAGTTTGTGTATGGAATTCAATGATATTACTGTTCTTAAAGTATCCTATTTTAATTGTTCATTACTTCTCTAATAGTATATTCATTTCACTGTTCCCTTCTATCACTGGGCTATTTTTCCCATTATTATTATTATTATTATTATTATTATTATTATTATTATTATTATTATTACTAGATAAGCTACAATCCAAGTTGGAACAGCAAGATGCTATAAGCCGAAGATCTCCAACAGGGAAAAATAGCCCATTGAGGAAAGGAAATAAGGAAATAAGGAAATAAATAAACGATATAAGAAGTAGTGAATAGTTAAAATAAAATATTAAAAAAAACAATAACATTAAAATTTATATTTCATATATAAATTATAAAAAGACTTATGTCAGCCTGTTCAACATAAACACATTTGCTGCAAATTTGAAATTTTGAAGTTCTACCGATTCAACTACCCGATAATGAAGATCATTCCACATCTTGGACACAGCTGGAATAAAACTTCTAGAATACTGTGTTGTATTGAACCTGATGATGGAGAAGTCCTGACTATCAAAATTAACTGCATGCCTAATATTACGAACACGATGGAACTGTCCAGGAGGATCTAAATGTAAAGGATGGTCAGAATTATATTCTTATGCAACATGCATAATGAACTAATTAAACAACGGTGCCACAAATTAATATCTAGATCAGGAATAAGAAATTTTATAAACCATAAGGTTCTGTCCAACAAATTAAGATGAGAATCAGCAGCTGAAGACCAGACAGGAGAACAATACTCAAAACAAGGTAGAATGAAAGAATTAAAACACTTCTTCAGAATAGATTGATCACCGAAAATCTTGTAAGACTTTCTTAATAAACCAATTTTTTTTGCAATTAAAAAAAAATACAGACCTAATGTGTTTCTCAAAAGTAAATTTGGTGTAAAAAATCACACCTAAAATTTTATAAGTCATACATAGTTAAATGAAACATTCTTGGAGACCTTGGGGTTATAGCATCCGGCTTATCCCGCTAGGGTTGTAGCTTAGCTTGTAATAATAATAATAATAATAATAATAATAATAATAATAATAATAATAATAATAATGTATTGCGTCCACTCATCCCCTTTAAGATACTGCTGAGTGCTGACAGTCTTTTACTTTAATGCAGTTCCCATTTCGTTTCTTCCATCTTGCTGTCCATCTCCTTGAATTTGACATCGTAGTGCAACCGCCGGGACTTCCCCTAATTGCATCTGGAACAAGAATGACCATCTTAGGGTCCAGCGAAGGACCAATGTGGGAAAAATCTCTCTCTCTCTCTCTCTCTCTCTCTCTCTCTCTCTCTCTCTCTCTCTCTCTCTCTCTAGGGATACCTCTGAAGCAATAAAACAGTGATACCTCCAAAGCAATAAGACAGTGATACCTCTAAAAGAATGAGACAGTAATACCTCCAAAGCAATAAGACAGTGATACCTCTAAAGGAATGAGACAGTGATACCTCCGAAGCAATAAGACAGTGATAACTCCAAAGCAATAAGACAGTGATACCTCCAAAGCAATAAGACAGTGATACCTCTAAAGCAACAAGACAGTGATACCTCCGAAGCAACAGACAGTAATACCTCTGAAGCAATAAGACAGTAATACCTGTGAAGCAAAAAGACAATGATACCTCCAAAGTAGTATGACAGTGATACCTCCAAAGCAATTAGACAGTGATACCTCCGAAGCAATAAGACAGTGATACCTCCAAAGCAATAAGACAGTGATACCTCTAAAGCAACAAGACAGTGATACCTCCGAAGCAATAGACAGTAATACCTCTGAAGCAATAAGACGGTAATACCTGTGAAGCAATAAGACAATGATACCTCCAAAGTAGTAAGACAGTGATACCTCCAAAGCAATTAGACAGTGATACCTCCGAAGCAATAAGACAGTGATACCTCCAAAGCAATAAGACAGTGATACCTCTAAAGCAACAAGACAGTGATACCTCCGAAGCAATAGACAGTAATACCTCTGAAGCAATAAGACAGTAATACCTGTGAGCAATAAGACAGTGATATCTCCAAAGCAATTAGCCAGTGATACCTCCGAAGCAATAAGACAGTGATACTTCCAAAGCACTAAAACAGTGATACCTCCAAAGCAATGAGACAGTGATATCTCCAAAGCAATTAGCCAGTGATACCTCCGAAGCAATAAGACAGTGATAACTCCAAAGCACTAAAACAGTGATACCTCCAAAGCAATGAGACAGTGATATCTCCAAAGCAATGAGACAGTGATACCTCCAAAGCAATAAGACAGTGATACCTCCGAGGTAGTAAGATAACAATACAAAGATACCTCCGATGGAGTCATAAAAGCGAAACCAATATTTTCCCCTTATTCAAAATCATACCCTGAAACATAGTGGTCATTCCTGCCATCCTTGATTATCTATGAAGACAAAACGATAAAAGAAATACAATTTCATCATCAAACATCCAAACTCAGTTTCTTACTAATCCCATATCTATCTTTCCGCCTCCAGCAAGCTTGTTGTCTGGCCAAGTCTTTCCAGAGGCGATTCTCTGGAATCGCATAAACTATCCAAGTGTCAGACTCATCATCGTTTGCCTTCCTTGGTGCGTCCAACTCCGAGATCCATTCCAGTTTTTATTCCTGGAACAATTCACTTGTGAACAAGTTGCTCTACGTTGATATCTGGGATCTACCTAACTTCCCTCACTGTATGGCACCACAGTGACCCCGCTAGCTACTCCAGGAGCAACTACCCGTACTGGCATAAGGCCTTCCAAGTCTAAGAGAGCAACAGCTGCACAAAGAACCGCCCCGAGAGACACGAGACATGAGACATCTTTATCCCCAACAGGATGATGTCTCTCTCTTTCCTCGAATTGGTTTTGACCTTTAGACTTTATGCATGTCTTCGGTATGTCTTACGGAGTACTCAGAGTTATTGCTCGTCCTATATTTGATGCAAAGTTTACACTTCTGAAAGCTTATTAAGTTGTTTTCCTTCATGTGCAACGCATATATTTTTAATTAACAAATGGACTGATGAATAAAACAAACATATTAAAAATAATTCTCCTTCAATAAAAATGTACTTGAAACTCGAGCCAGTTTCATCGAGATTTATCTGGAATCGATTAAAGTAGAGTAATTTTTATCATAATAAAAAAAAAGAAAAAAAAAACCAGTCGATACCATCAGTTATTTTCCTCTTTCTTTCTTCCTCGATTGTAGGCATATGTTCCTGCGTTTCTGAAATGCAATAAGACCTTTTTTTTGTCCAATACAATTCAAATATTCGTCTTTACAGAATCCGAAATCATAAAAATGACCGACACCGTTATGGCAATATTGAATCTGGCATTTTCATACTGAATCTTCTCTACCAGATCACAAACGATATTAACAAAGTAAAACATTTTTTTCTCTCGCAAGAATCTGTTGTCATTTTTTACTTTTTTTTTCTTTTTTTTTTTAGAACACCCGGAAGAACTGGAGGAGCGGTGTTTCTGCTAGAGAGCTCCATTTCACAACAGCTTGAAACTCATCCCATTGGCATGTGCAAAATGCTATGAAATACCGACCAGCTCATGGCTTTATTGACGCAAATTCCAATGCCAGAGGTTCTATTCCAAAGAACGGACAATTTATTCAAAAATTCACGTCGCTGACAGAGTCTAGGCAACACATTTAATGGACGTTTATTCCGGGAAAAATGACAGCGTTCAGACCTGTGTATATATATATATATATATATATATATATATATATATATATATATATATATATATATATATATATATATATATACATATATATATATTCCTTGGGCAAAGGCCTATCTTCAGTATTTTCTTTTATCAAGATCCAATGAAAAGTTTTTGCGTAATTCTGCAGACAAACAGACAGTTTGCTTAGATTGTTTACAAGCATAACAAGTCTGTTTACTTTTTATTTCAAAAAAAGAATAAATATTTTCCTAAGATTTTTATCAGTCTTCTAGCAAATAAGCAACGTTCAACTTACCTACGCATGTTTGAAATGGTGAAATCATTGATACCTAATCTAATACCGGAGAGTATCCATCGTGACTTTGAACAAGCAGCTATTGGGGCTATGAAAAGAATGTTTTCCGGAAGTCCAAATAAGGGGATGTCTTTTTCATTTAGCACAAAGCATGCAAAAACATATTGCTGCAGTCGGAGCAGCTAGGCAGTACAATAATGACCCTGATTTTGCTTTAAAAGCCAAAATAATATAGTAGGGTAAGGCAATTTTGGACAGAGGCAACACATACAATATATACTCTATGTTTATTCAGGGGAAAAGACAGCATTTAGACATGGCAGGCTTCAACGAGGGTAATGGTCCGATACTTTGTATAATGTATATTGTATAATATATATATATATATATATATATATATATATATATATATATATATACATATATATATACATACATATATATATAAATGAATATATTCACATATAGATAAATATATATATATATATATATATATATATATATATATATACATATATATATATATATATATATATATATATATATATATTCTACGTAAATCTATTTACATCTGTGAGATATGTGTGTAACTGAAACTTTAGCTGACGTGAATGAAGGAATCCAATCCAATTTTAGCTCAGATTTTCAAGAATATATTCCGACTTTTACCAAGAATGACTTGTAACGCTTTCACTCGTAGAAAACTCGAATCTCAACAAGGAAAGGATTGTGAAGAATCTGACAAGTATCAAGTTTCATTATTCTTGGGCTGTTTCATAATGTCCAGAAATTTGGGATTCGAATGCCGCCGAGGAAGCGCTGGATTCCACATTCCAGAAGGGACATCAAATGAATGAAGAGTTCCTGATTTCATTACAGTAAGTATATTCATGTGCTTTTTATAGTAAGTATATTCGTCATAAATTCCTTTTGTGATTTTTATGTTGCCGTAAATGCTGTAAGATTTTCCTTGCGTTACAGCATTGGTTGTTAATAACCTATGAAATATTAAAAAAATATCTAAACGAAATATCCATAAAAAATATTTAAGCGTAAGGGGGACTTGAATCATATGAATTTTATACGTAGATAGATAGCTACATAGAGCATTAATATAATTATCATTACTAATAAACAAGCAAACCTACTTGGGAAAGCAGGATGATATAAGCCTACGGGCTCCAATAATGAAAATTTGCCTGGTGAGGAAAGAAAATATGAAAAATAAAGAACAATCAAAATAAAATATTTCAAGCACAGTAACAGCATTAAAATGTACCTTTCATATTAAAAATGTAAAAACTTCCAAAAAACAAGAGGAAGAGATATAAGATAGAATAGTGTACCCGACTGTACCCTCTAGCAAGAGAATTCTGCACCAAGTCAGTGGAAGACCACGACCATGGTACAGAGGCTATGGCACTACCCAAGAATAGAAAACAATGGTTTACGTGTGGACTGTCCTCATAGAAGAGCTACTTACCATAGCCAAAGAGTCTCTTCTACCTTTACCAAGAGGAAAGTAGCCACTGAACAATTACAATGCAGTAGTTAACATCTTGAGCAAAGAAGAATTATTTGGTAATCTCAGTGTTGTCACGTATTTGAGGACAGAGGAGAATGTGGAAAGAATAGGCCACACTATTCTGTGTACGTGTAGGCAAAGGAAAAATGAGCCGTGACCAAAGAGAGGAATCAAATTTTGTACTATCTAGCCAGGCAGAGGAACCAATAACTCTGTAGTGGTAGTATCTCACTGGGTTGCTGGTGCCTTGGCTAACATACTAACTACAATATAGTTCAAACTGAGTTGTATATTCAACATGAATGGCGGCTCTCTCATACCTTATCATCAAGGTCGATACCTTATCTGCCTCCCAGCTAGGCCTTAATACCTCTGGAGTCTCATGGCGATAACACCGCGCGCCTAAATCCAAAGCTAACTTAATTTTCCATTGGCGCTACACTTTCTCTTCCAAGTCCAAAAAGGCGACGCCACAAGACACGTGTCTCCGAGATTAAGCAACGAGGATACCCTTCGTCGCTGCTTGGCATGAGAGCGCCAGAGTTTTGTCACTCCTGAAGGGCAATTAATTCTCTTTGATCCTCTCGCTGGGCCTTGTCCTTCGAATTAGTTCCAGGAATTCTCTGGGCCTCCGGCGGAGATAACTGTTATAGAGACGACTGTCCCGCTGAAGCGTTTAGGACTCACGTTCTTGTTGTATTTCCCTTTGGTAATGAGGGTGTATATCAGAGCTATCTTTCTACCTTCTAGCTTTCTCTTGGTAAAGGAGATTAAATTGAAGATGTTAAAAGGCTTGTTTCCCGTTTAGCTTCTGTGTTTGTGGCAGGTGGTAGCGACCGCATCAATTGCATCATATTAAATGTTCCAGACGTAATGTTCCTCTGGATATTATCCAATATACGAAATGCGTTACGATATCTAATAACAACTATTTACCTAAAAAAAAACAGTAACACATTTGGAATCAAATGACATAATTATTTATCAATCTTTATCACCATTGTTATTTTTAATCTAATAGTACAATACTGCATTCACATTTTCATTACTAATCTTTGTAGAATTCATCTTGATGTAATATAGTAAGAGTCAAATTTAATTTTTTTCTCGATTTACACACAATTTAATTTTACATCAAAATAAGAGCCAAAATATTTACTTGTTCAGTGAAAAAAAAAAACTTACGAATCTCAAAAAACCAGGACTTGTTCCTTTAAAATCATTGATAAATACATGATTAGGTTTAAGCAAAACACTGCTGATGTATTTTTTGAAGAGAGGAATAATACATAAGAGGGAGATGAAGAAACCAGTTACAATAATGAATTGGCCTTATGAGTTACAGATCAGCAAAATATCAGTTGGAAAGTTGAATGTGAAATAAAGTTGCAGAATGTTGTGGAAAATGTACCATCTGATTCCATCACAGAGATATAAATGTTCTCGAAAAAAGGAACATTATATTTCTGCTAAAAAAAAAAGAGAAAAATAATTCTCCAGAGAGGATATTGTATATAAATTTGCAAGAAAGGAGAAAAATTTCGATTTCAAGGGGAGGGAAAAAAAACCTTTTACTTTAAGAAAAAATAATCTCCTCCTGGAAGGAAAATTTTTGTTCAAAGTAGGTGAAAAAAATACTCACTCTTGAGAGTATAATTCCTATATCAGTTATGGCTTTTTTGGCCAAAAAACAATTTGTTTTCAACTATTGTTAATAAATACTTCCCCAACAATTGCTGTCAATTTCTCCTGTAAATTCCGGTGGTCTGTTCATTACTATTTAGATTTTACACTGATGTTTTTCCATTGTCAGTTTTCATCAGATATGAATGAAAGACAAAATTAGCGAAGTTTGTCCCAAAAACTTGCAGCTTTTCTATTGGAAAAAAATTGCTAATTCTGCTGAAAATGAATAAGTAAATCTCTTGTTTTTTGTTTATTGTATAAATTGAAATGTATTGGCTGTTACCAAAAGAGCCACTCCTGATATTAGACTGACCTATTTCCTGTCTTTCGAAATCTTTCAAAAGCTCTTAAACGTTATCATATCTCTTATTAGCGAATTTGATAAGAAAGTAAAGCTTCTAATTTGTCCGGGTAATATGGAATTTGGTCTCATTGCATCAGTTTTGTTATTAGTTAAGACTAAAGAGGCAGATTGGTTGATATTATCAGGCCCATTTTAACATAACGTATTGAACTACTTATGTATATATATATACATATATATATATATATATATATATATATATATATATATATATATATATATATATATATGCATATGTATAGGTGTGTACTTATTTCATTTATATCTATCTATCTATCTATCTATCTATCTATCTATCTATATATATATATATATATATATATATATATATATATGTGTGTGTGTGTGTGTGTGTGTATGTGTGTGTGCGTGTGTGTATGTGTGTGTGCACGCGCACGCATTAAGGCTTTAAATGCAAGTGTCCTTTTCGATAATCCATTATATATTTCAGTTGATCCGCCTGGAATTAAAGAAAATAAATTGGTAAAGAATGATCAGTTAAGGGCCCCGAACTCTCGTCATTGATATGCATGAAGTGTTAATTTCATGTGAAAATTACGACGCTGAAAACAGAAATAATTAATAGTTGGGCTTCCAGAAAAGTTTGGCTTTGAAATTTCATTTGACCTATATTTTCGAAATTTATTCTTTAACAGGAAGTGTTCGTCAATTTATATTTTTCCTTTTTTTACATATTTATACTAAAAAATAATTAAAAAAAAAATTTAAAGCACTGGAATATTAGAAATGAAAAAGCAAATTTTCTAAATAAAACAAAAATTAAAATACTATAAAGTATTAGAGAAATGAAAACAGAAAATAAAATTCAGAAATTTTAATTGGATAATGCCTACATGCATGAAAATAAAAATAACAAAAGATATATTTTGCGATTTCAAAGAATTAGAAAAAATTATATGAAATAAATCTTATAAATTTGAATTAGATAATGCTTACAGGCATAGAAATAGAAAAAAAGGAAATGAAAAGAATATTCTTACAAAAGTTTTAGGGTATTGCAACAATGAAAATAAAAAATCTTATAAATTTGAATAACACAATGCTTAAACGCATGGACATAGAAAAAAAAAAAAATCTTAAAAAGTTTTTTAAAGATTTGGAACAATAAAAAATTAAAATAAATGTTATAAACTTTAATTAGATAATACCTACAGACGTAGAAAAAAATAGAAAAAAAATTATACGAAAAATTTAAAGAACTGTAATAATAAAAATAATAAAAAAAACCGCCCACCAATGAAATAGGTGTGCCATCCTGGAACAAGGGAAATCCCCTCCTCAGCCGTTTCCTGAACATAAAGTTGCCTTTGCCAACAAAACAAACGAACCGTCCAAAAATGCTCCAGAAAATGCTCCAGAAAATTTTCCAGAAAATGCTCCTGTATTTCGAATAGAAAAGGAGGCGAATTGAAACCGAAAACTGACGATGTGAAACACTGGCTGTTTTGAGCCGAGAACGATATTTTTCTCTCTCTCTCTCTCATTGACCTTATTACTTGACAAGTATGGACTATTTCAAGTCTTTCTCTCTCTCTCTCTCTCTCTCTCTCTCTCTCTCTCTCTCTCTCTCTCTCTCTCTCTCTCTCTCTCTCTCTCTCTCTCTCTCTTCATAATACTTTTCTCCTAATTCGGTTCTTTGTCATTCAAGGAAAATCCACCCTCTCTCTCTCTCTCTCTCTCTCTCTCTCTCTCTCTCTCTCTCTCTCTCTCTCTCTCTCTCTCTGGGAAGCTTTTCCTTCCAGCCACTGGCTACATGATAACTGAAGAGGTTGCCAGCTTTTATCTAATTGAGTCTTTCTGCCGAAGGTAGACACTGAACGATCGTTTTTGAAGGCTGAAAGAAGTCTGAGGAATAAAACTGTATTGGAGAAGTTTTGTGAGATCAAAGACTTAATAGGACAACAAAAGATAACGTTGTTTGGAACACAGAAGAAAGACGATGGACAAAAGGAGAAGAAGAAATATCTCAAAGGTAAAATTGAGGCTGAAGGAATTAGATTTTAGAAAGTGGTTTCCTGGAAGAAAGTCAAAGGAAAAAGCTTTGAAATATTTATCCCTGAGGGACTCTTGAGGTAAAATGGACACTGATTGTGGTTGGCACCTTAAGGTTAACTTGGCACCTTATTTACGGAATTAATTATCTGGCTGCACAAGTAAACATACTTCATATAATATACTTTTCCATGTATCTCCATTCTACTGAGAGAAACCCTGATCATCTATTATAGAGTATCGGGTGTCGAGAAGAAATGAATAAATTGGAGCTTAACAGACGAATAATGGCTAGAGAACTGACACAAGTCCATCGCACCTGATGGCGACATTTAAAGTTGCTCAGTTAATAATGGATGCAGAGTGGTGAAATTCCTTCTGATGCTGTGCTACTGATCCCCTTTTCCTATATATATATATATATATATATATATATATATATATATATATATATATATATATATGTATATATATATATGTATATATATATTTATTTATATATATACATATATATATATATGTATATATATATATTTGTATATATATATATATGTATGTATATATATAGATATAGATATATATATATATATATATATATATATATATATATATATATAAGGAAACAAAACCAGCCTTTTCTAGCCCACTGCAGGAGAAAGGCCTCAGACATGTCAATTCCTGCCTGGCGTTTAGCTAGTATTCATCGCCACGATGGCCAGTGAGGATTGGTGGTGGGAAATATTCGTCTGTTCATCACGGCAAACCAGCCTAGTAGGGGTGGTCCTGACTAGTACAGCTTTGCAGACAATGGCAATATGCAAACCCTTCCACGACGTTAAGGTATCCCCACTCTTTGTTGGAGCCCTTGGGATTATAGCATTCTGTTTTCCATACTAGGGTTGCAGCTTAGCAAGGAATACTACTACTACTACTACTACTAATACTACTAATACTACTACTACTACTACTACTACTACTACTACTACTACTAATAATAATAATAATAATAATAATAACACCAAAGCGAAGAACTCCAGTGAGTGTCAGTTTTCCTTGGAATTTCAATGAGAGAGTGAAGGCTGTCACACAGTCACGCTTTTAAAAGCAAAGATAATTCTCTCATTATGTGAAGTAGTCACACTCAAAATTGTTCTAGGAATTTTGATGTTCATTAAAATAAAACCTTAGAGTTTGATTTACTCATAACAGACTAGAACATATAATGAGGTCTTATAAGTGGTGACATTTCTCTATCACCATATCAAAAAGGTGTCACATCACTACACCATTTCATGAAATAAAACAAATGAAATAAAAACGGTGTTTAATCGTGACTAAACATCTACCAGGTTTCAGTTAGTTTTTTTCTGTTTGTAGCATGATCCTTAAGCTGTACATTTCCTCCCAAGGTTCATTATTTTCCTCTAATGTTGTATCCATTTAAAGATAATAACTCGACTCTTTGTAAAAAGCATTCACGGTACTATTGCATACGAGAAGATTCAACAAAGCAATGTGCAACCCTTCACCCATTCAAAAGGGTAATTATCAAAACAAACTGCAACTTTCTTTCCCTCATTCAACCTTGTCTTTGTCAAAGCGCTCTGCAACCATTTGATTGCTTTATTCAGCTCGGACTTTAAAAAAACCATTTGGAACTTTTGAGGCTTTACCAAAGCAATCTGAAACCTTTTGTCAAAGAGAATTTATCATAAAAATCTACAGACCTTCGTCTCTCATATTCAACTGGAGTTTTATCAAAATAGTCTGCAACTCTTCATTACTTATTATTATTATTATCATTATTATTATTATTATTATTATTACTAGCTAAGCTACAAACCTAGTTGGAAAAGCAAGAAGCTATAACCCCAAGGACTCCATCAAGGAAAAATAGGCCTGTGAGGAAATAAAATATGAATCAACATTCAACCCACCGTCTCCCACATTCAAATTAGGCTTTCCCTAATCAACTTGAAACCTTCTGCCCATTCAAGGAAGACTTTATCTAAAAAATCAGCAACCTTTCTTCTCCTACCCCCACCCCCTCCTCCAACTGCAGTTATGAAAACAATCCACAACCCTTCGTCTTCCCCAATAAACTGGATACATCTCCAAGGATGAAAAAGTTTCGGAGCATCCTCACAAAATGGCAGACGCCTTCGTCCATATGCTTCTCTTGAAGTAAGAGGTCCACTTGACGGAGGCCATCTTTACGAAGGGAGTGGGGAGGGGTGAGGGATGGGGGATGGGGGTGGGGGGGAGTGAGAATCCATCCTACACTGAGATAACTCTTCAAATGCATCTCTCAGCTTTGTGCCGTGAGAAAGAAGTCGGATGATTGCAGGACCCGAAAAGATCTTATCGGATAATACAACTTGACTTCGCTGCAATACTCGAATAGACGTTCGACTTTCTCTCTCGAGCAGAAACGATTGTTTACATTTCTGTTTACATAAATTTTATAAAAGTAAAGTAGGCTTCTTGATTTCTGGAAGTAAGAGAAGCCAGTATGAAGTGCAGTATGTATCATTTACGCTTCTATTTATATTTGACTTAAGATATACATTCACAGATATACACCCACACACACACACACACACACATATATATATATATATATATATATATATATATATATATATATATAGAAGCACACACACACACACACACACATATATATATATATATATATATATATATATATATAGAAGCACACACACACATATATATATACATATATAGTGTGTGTATATTTATGTAAATACATATGTAGATATACATATAATTACGTAAATATATACATGCACCCACACACACACATATATATATACACACACACACATATATATATACACACACACACACACACACACACACATATATATATATATATATATATATATATATATATATATATATATATATATATATATATATATATATAAATCTATACAAAAACACAAATACAAAACTATTATCTTTGCATATCAGTATTAATATAATTTCCATACTTATGACCCAATTTATTTAACATGCTTGCTTCAATGTAGTTACATTAGAGTATTACAAAACTAGTACTGCATGAAACTGTCCTTCATTCTTTCAAAGACACTGTACCAAGAATAGAAGGGAGAGTTCTGAATTATTGTTTCATGAACAAAACAATATCTGTATTACCATAAAATGAAATTAATTATTTTTCTCTAAATAATTCTTTTTAAATTTCAATCAAATTAATATTAATTCCAAAGAACTCTCTTATTCTTAAGGAAATTTTCTTCTTTAAAGAAGAAAAAAAAAGTAGAGGGAAACTGATGTATTAGAAGAGATGACCAAAACTAAATTTTGTGACCACTAATCGATGTGACATATAGGAAATGAGTTCTTCCACTTCAAGCCTCTCTCTCTCTCTCTCTCTCTCTCTCTCTCTCTCTCTCTCTCTCTCTCTCTCCTCTCTCTCTCTCTCTCTCTCTCTTCTTTTTCTTGCCATTATTCTTTGAAACCATTTTTTCTCATAACCGTCTTAAAACCCTTTCTTCTTGTCCATTATCTCTTTCAATCCTAACCTCTCTCTCTCTCTCTCTCTCTCTCTCTCTCTCTCTCTCTCTCTCTCTCTCTCTCTCTCTCTCTCTCTCTCTCTCTCTCTCTCTCAACTTCTTTTTCTTGTCATTATTCTTCATTCCAATTTTTCTCACATAACCGTCTTAAAACCCTTTCTTCTAGTCTATTATCTCTTTCAACCCGAACACGCTCTCTCTCCCTCTCTCTCTCTCTCTCTCTCTCTCTCTCTCTCTCTCTCTCTCTCTCTCTCTCCTTCATTTTCTTGTTCTTTCAATACTTCACTCTTATTTTTCTCTCATAACCGTATTATACCCTTTCTTCTTGTCTTTTATATCCTTCAACCGTAAAACTTTATAATGTCAAAAGTATTATGTATTTTTTTCTTGA
>NC_090733.1:154228764-154241264 GCF_036898095.1 Palaemon carinicauda
TATATATGTATATATATATATATATATATATATATATATATATATATATATATATATATATATTGAAGAAATTATGTAGTTGTCATGGGTGACTTAAATGCTAGAGTGGGCGCTGGAGAGTTAGAAGGTGTCATTGGGAAGTATGGCGTATCAGGTGAAAATGAGAGTGGTGAGAGACTGGTAGATATGTGTGTTGAGCAAGAGATGGTGATAAGTTCTAGCTTTTTCAAAAAAGAAAGATAAAAACAAGTATACATGGGTAAGAGTGGCAAATGGAAGAGTAGTTGAAAGGGCATTAATGGATTATGTGTTGATAACTAAAAGAATATTTGGAAGATTGAAAGACGTGCACGTGTTTAGGGGTATGGTTAACGGTATGTCTGATCATTTTTTGGTGGAAGGAAAATTAGTTGTAGCAAAAGAGGGGGGGAATAGAGTAGGTGGATGTAAAAGGGAGCTAGTGAGGGTTGAAGAGCTAATAAAACCCGGGGTAAAAAGTAAATATCAGGAAAGGTAGAAAATGGCATATGACGAAGTGAAAGTAAGAGAAACTGGTAATTTAGAGGAGGAGTGGAAGTTAGTAAAATAAAATTTTGTTGAGATTGCAAGTGATGTGTGTGGCAAGAAGGTTGTTGGAGGCAGCATGAGGAAGGGCAGTGAATGGTGGAATAAAGGAGTGAAGGTAAAAGTAGAAGAGAAAAAGAGGGCCTTTGAAGAATGGCTGCAGAGTAATAGTTTAGAGAAGTATGAAAAATATAGAGAGAAAAATGTGGAAGTAAAGCGCAAGGTACGTGAGGCAAAGAGGGCAGCTGACCTGAGGTGGGGTCAGGGATTGGGTCAGTCATATGAAGAGAATAAGAAGAAGTTTTGGAAAGAAGTGAAGAGATTAAGGAAGGCTGGCTCAAGAATTGAAGAGACAGTGAAAGATGGAAATGGAAGGTTGTTAAAAGGAGAGGAGGCAAGGAAAAGGTGGGCGGAGTATTTTGAAAGTTTACTGAATGTTGAGGATAATAGGGAGGCAGATATAATTGTTGTTGAAGGTGTTGAGGTGCCGGTGATGGGAGATGAGAATGAGAGAGAGATTTCAATAGAGGAAGTGAGGAGAGCACTAGATGAAACGAGAGTAGGAAAAGCATCTGGTATGGATGGTGTGAGAGCTGAGATGTTGAAGGAAGGGGGTGTGACTGTACTTGAATGGTTGGTGAGATTGTTTAATATGTGTTTTGTGTTGTCAATGGTACCAGTAGATTGTGTTTGTGCATGTATTGTACTACTATTTAAGGGTAAGGGAGATGTGCATGAGTGTTGTAATTCAAGAGGTATTAGTTTGTTGAGTGTAGTTGGAAAAGTGTATGGTAGAGTACTGATTAATAGGTTTAAGGATAAAACAGAGAATGCAATCTTAGAAGTACAGGGTGGTTTTAGAATAAGTAGGGGTTGTATGAATCAGATTTCAACAGTTAGGCACATATGCGAGAAATATTTAGCCAAAGGTAATGAGGTGCATGTTGCGTTTATGGATCTGGAGAAAGCGTATGATAGAGTTGATAGGGAAGCAATATGGAATGTGATGAGGTTATATGGAGTTGGTGGAAGGTTGTTGCAAGCAGTGAAAAGTTTCTACAAAGGTAGTAAAGCATGTGTAAGGATAGGAAATGAAGTGAGGGATTGGTTTCCGGTGAGAGTGGGGCTGAGATAGGGATGTGTGATGTCGCCGTGGTTGTTTAACTTGTATGTTGATGGAGTGGTGAGAGAAGTGAATGCTCGAGTGCTTGGACGAGGATTAAAACTGGTAGACGAGAATGACCATGAATGGGAGGTAAATCAGTTGTTGTTTGTGGATGGTACTGTACTGGTTGCAGACACAGAAGAGAAGCTTGGACGATTAGTAACAGAATTTGGAAGGATGTGTGAGAGAAGGAAGTTGAGAGTTAATGTGGGTAAGAGTAAGGTTATGAGATGTACGAGAAGGGAAGGTGGTGTAAGGATGAATGTCATGTTAAATGGAGAGTTGGATCAGTTTAAGTACTTGGGGTCTGTTGTTGCAGCAAATGGTGAAGTGGAAGCAGATGTACGTCAGAGAGTCAATGAAAGTTGCAAAGTGTTAGGGGTAGTTAAGGGAGTAGTAAAAAATAGAGGGTTGGGCATGAATGTTAAGAGAGTTCTATATGAGAAAGTGATTGTACCAACTGTGATGTATGGATCGGAGTTGTGGGGAATGAAAGTGATGGAGAGACAGAAATTGAATGTGTTTGAGATGAAGTGTCTAAGGAGTATAGCTGGTGTATCTCGAGTAGATAGGGTTAGGAACGAAGTGATGAGGGTGAGAACGGGTGTAAGAAATGAGTTAGCAGCTAGAGTGGATATGAATGTCTTGATGTGGTTTGGCCATGTTCCCAGAATGGAAAATGGCTGTCTGCTAAAGAAGGTGAGGAATGCAAGAGTTGATGGGAGAATTACAAGAGGATGGCCAAGGTTTGGGTGGATGGATGGAGTAAAGAAAGCTCTGGGTGATAGGAGGATAGATGTGCGAGAGGCAAGAGAGCGTGCTAGAAAGAGGAATGAATGGCGAGCGATTGTGACCCAGTTCCGGTAGGCCCCACTGCTTCCTCCGGGCTTAGATGACCGCGGAGGTAGCAGGAGTAGGGGATTCAGCGTTATGAAGCTTCATCTGTGGTGGATAACGGGGGAAGGTGGGCTGTGGCACCCTAGCAGTACCAGCTGAACTCGGTTGAGTCCCTTGTCAGGCTGGAAGGAACGTAGAGAGGAGAGGTCCCCCCTTTTTTTTCCGCTACCCCCCAAAATTAGGGGAAGTGCCTTGGTATATGTATGTATGTATGTATATGTATGTATGTCAATGTAACCATAAATCAATAATGACAAAGAAATTAATGTCTGAATTACAACTCATTACATAAAAATAAAATTTTTAAAATGTTTTTGTTCGTAATTTGATTTTTAGATATATTAATTCGCAAAATGACGAATCCGGAATAAACTTTATTATTGTTGTTATCGTTTTTGGCAATAAAAGATTGATTTATTAACGGACACTGCAATAACTGTTGCATCAAATTCAACGGAAACAGATTTCCTGATTTGTTGATTTATCTACTTTTAGTGAGTCTGGTTGAAGGACGCCGAAAGGAACAACGAAGATATTTCACTCTCGTTAATTCCGGAAACCGGAAACCTTCATTGAAATTCCAATTTGGTTTGAACAGACAAACAATTCATGTGAAATATTCTTTTCAATAATGGCGGTTGGAGATCAATTATCAATCCGCTTTTTCTATTCTCCAACTTTTATTGGGGCCAACAAAATTTGTTCACAATGCATGTTTTGAATGGCACTCGGGAGAGAGAGAGAGAGAGAGAGAGAGAGAGAGAGAGAGAGAGAGAGAGAGAGAGAGAGAGAGAGAGAGAGATAGGCATTTTACTCATTATAGTCATGATGATGAAAAGATATATTTTTTTCCGAAATATTTTCTACCATCCAGTTGAGTTGGAGAGAGAGAGAGAGAGAGAGAGAGAGAGAGAGAGAGAGAGAGAGAGAGAGAGAGAGAGAGAGAGAGAGAGAGAGAATGACACAATAACAGTGTTAAAATAATGGTGGCACTAAAGGGAATTGAAAAGGGCTAAATTAGAGAAAAGGGAGAATATCACACAGAAGAGGAAACAGGAAAAGAAAGTATGGTAATAATCAGACTGGAATAATCAGAAGCAAAGAAGGAAATGTCTCTAAGTAATAAGGAAGAAAATGATCGGGAAAATAGGGAGCTATGAAGAGCGTTTGATGATGATGATGATGATTGACCTCCCTTATACACAAGGGGAGCACGGGCTCTTGCCCTTTAGGCCGCCCGTGAGTGAGATAACGTTGTGGAAGTGTTATATCAGGAACACAGAGGATTGATAGGATACAGAGAGGGCGGATAGGATGAGGATGGGATGAGAGCAACATGGCGACCTAGGATGGAGCCCGAAGCTCAGCCGAGGGGCACCGCAAAGCAGACAGGGCCTCCCTAAACTCAGATCCTCTTCGATCCTACATAAATTGATCTTTTCTTATTGCGACCAGAAAAGGAAAAATGAAAATGGTACTGATTTCTCTCTGTCATGGTCTTCCACTGTCTTGGGTTAGAGTCCTCTTGCTTGAGGGTAGACACGGACACACTATTCTGTCTTATTTCTCTTCCACTTGTTTGGTTTTTACTAAGTTTTTATAGTTTGTATATGGAATTCAATGTTGTTACTGTTATTGAAGTATTCTATTTATAATATTTCATTACTTTTCATTGATTTCCCTGTTCACTTTCCTCACTGGGCTATTTTTCCAACTGGAGACCTTGGGCTTATAGCATCCGGCTTATCCAAGTAGGGTTGCAGCTTATCTTGTAGTAATAATAATAATAATAATAATAATAATGTATTGCGTCCACCCTTCCCCTTTACGATACTGCAGAGTGCTGACGGTTCACCTCACGCAGTACCATTTTTAGTCTTTGACTTTAATAGAGTTCCCATTTCCTTTCCTCCATCTTGCTGTCCAACTTCTTGAATTTGACATCGTAGTACAACCGCCGGGACTTCCCCTAATTGCATCTGGGAGCAGAATGACCATCTCCAGGTCCAGCGAAGGAGCAATGTGGGAAAATCTCTCTCTCTCTCTCTCTCTCTCTCTCTCTCTCTCTCTCTCTCTCTCTCTCTCTCTCTCTCTCTCGATACCTCTGAAGCAATAAAACTATGATACCTCCAAAGTAATTAGACTGTGATACCACCGAAGCAATAAGAAAGTGATACCTCCGAAGCAATAAGACAGTGATACCTCCGAAGTAGTAAGACAGTGATACTTCCAATTAATAAGACTAAAATTAATTAGACTCATAAAAGCGAAACAAATATTTTCCCTTATTCAAAATCATACCTTGAAACATAGTGGTCATTCCTGCCTTCCTTGATTATCTATGAAGACAAAACGATAAAAGAAATACAATGTAATTATCAAACATCCAAACTCAGTTCCCTGCTAATACCATACCTATCTTTCAGCCTCCGGCAAGCTTCTTGTCTAACTAAGTCTTTCCAGGAGCGATTTCCAGGATATTCAAAGAACTTCCAGCATAAACTATCTGAATGCCAGACTCATCATCGTTTGTCTTCCTTTGTGCGTCCAAGTCAGAGCTCCATTCCAGGTTTTATTCCTGGAACAATTCACTTGTGAACAAGTTGCTCTTCGTTGATATCTGGAAGCTACCTAACTTCCCTCACTGTATGGCACCAAAGTGACTCCCCTAGCTACTCCAGGAGCAACTACCTGTACTGGCATAAGGCCTTCAAAGTCTAAGAGAGTAACAACGGCACAAAGAACCACCCCGAGAGACACGAGACATGAGACATCTTCATCCCCAACAGAATTATGTCTTTCTTCCCTTGACTTGGTTTTGACCTTTGGACTTGATGTACGTCTTCAGTATGGCAGGTTCATCCTTGCCAAGATTCTTGGACATGATGTGTCGTACTTTGCTGGCGGCATTTATAGATTTATTTTAGATTCAAGTCTTCCGAAATCTATTTAACTTTTATAATGACATCTTTGCTTTTATGGTTTTCATAGAATAGTCTTTTATTTTTTACTTATGATAAACGATATCGGTGTCAATGACTTTCGATGTCAGGATGCCAGAAAACTTTAAATCCATCAATCGATATCAAAGATCACTAAACTATTCAAATCTATCCTTTGTCTCAAAAGTGCTTGAATATGTAATTCTTGAACAACTAGTCAGCCACTTAGAAGTAATAGAAGCCCTTGCCTGACAACCAATCTGCCTAAAGAAAACTATACTCTACGGAGACAGCCATCTGCTCTGTTGTAAATGATATGCTAGAAATGATGGATGAAAATAAATGAGGTATTTTAATATTGCTCGATCTCAGTGCTGCTTTTGATACAGTTGTGCATGAACTGCTACTAAATGATCTACGGTCCATCGGCATTGAAGATCAAGCTTTCGAATACCTAAAAGACTACTTGGTTGGTAGAAATTACTGTGTACAAACTGGAAACTCTTATTCATCATATGAACCCTTAAACAGAGGGGTACCCCAGGGGAGTGTACTTGGCACCAATCTTATTCTGCATCTATACTATTGATCTATCGAAAATGCTACAAAGGCATAGCGTGAAGTTTAAATTATTTGCAGATGACACACAATTTTACTTCTCCATAAATGTTATACATGACACTACTGAAACTCTAAACAGAATCCTTGACAGTGTTAGAGAATGGATGACATTTAAACAACTATAATTAAATGAGAACAAAACTGAATTCATGGAGGTGGGCAAGAGAAACGGTGTGAGAAACTTAGGTGATATTCAAATGAACATAAATAATGACTCGGTGCCTATATCTAGTAAATTTCGAGATCTAGGTGTATTTCTTGACTGTAACCTGTCTCTAAAAGCCCAAATAAATAATGTAATAAAAAGTGCTGGTTATCATCTAAGAAATATTGCGTTTATAAAAAAAGTACCTGGACGAAAATTCTGTTAAGAAACTTGTGATAAACTCTGTTATTACCAGGATTGACTACTGCAACTCTATCTACTACAATTTACCAAAAGTCCAACTTAAGAAATTACAAAACATAATAAACAGAGGAGCAAGACTGATAAAAGGTGTCCCACCTAGAGAAAGGATCACCCCTATACTAATTGATTTACACTGGCTGCCGATTAAAGCGAGAATTGAATTTAAAATATGTACAATAACCCACCAAGTTATCAGAACCGGTCGTCCAAAATACTTAAGAGAATTGCTACATATTGCGCAGCCAACAAATAGTGTCGACACGAAAATAGTTACAGATGACTTCAAACTGTTGGAACCTAGATTTATGTCTACTTTAGGCTCCAGACCCTTTAAATGTGCGGCCCCGAGACTATATAATAAGCTCCCACGAAACATTCGAATGATTGAAGACATTAAGGCTTTCAAGAGGAAACTGAAGACTTTCTTATTTCATGAGTCTTTTGACAGTAAATGAACAATATGTAACTTGAAAAGATAAATACTGTGAACGAACAAGGTGAAACGACAGTGGAGGCCCTGTAGAGAGTGGGGTTCCCCTGCAGTGTGGGACAGGAAAAGCAGCCATCAAAGTAAAAGTAAGTAAGTAATCTTGGATGACTGGAACGTGGGTGAGTAAATAGAAACAGGAACATAATTACTCACAAAGATGCGAATGCTCATAATTCTATCTTTTATGAAAAGTTTATACTTCTGGAAGCTTATTAAGTTCTTTTCCTTCTTATGCAATGCATATATTATTAATTAAAAAATGGATTGATAAATAAACAAACATATTAAAAAGAATTCCCCTTCAATAACAACGTACTTGAAACTCCAGCCAGTTTCATCCGGACTAATCTGGAATCGATTAAAATCGAGTCTTTTCTATCACACACACACACACACACACACAAAGGTAAAACACCACCAGTCGATAACATCAGTTATTTTCCTCTTTCTTTCTTCCTCTATTGTAGGCATATGTCCCTGCGTGTCTCAAATGCAATAAGACCTTTTTTTTGTCCAATACAATTCATATATTCGTCTTTACAGAATCCGAAATCATAAAAATGATCGACACCGTTATGGCAATATTGGATTTGGCATTTTGATACTGAATCTTCTCAACCAGATCACATACGATATTAAAAAAGAAAAACATTTTTTTCTCACGGAAGAATCTGTTGTCAATCTTATTTTATTTATTTATTTATTCATTTTTTCTTAATAGAAGACCCGGAAGAACTGCATGAACGGTGTTTCCACTAGAGAGCTCCATTTCGCAACAGCTTGAAACTCATCCGATTGGCATGTGCAAAATGCTATGAAATACCGACCGACTCATGGCTTTATTGACGCAAATTCCAATGCCAGAGGTTCTATTCTCAAAGAACGGACAATTTATTCAAAAAGTAACGTCGCTGACAGAGTCTAGGCAACGCATATACTGGACGTTCATTCAGGGGAAAATGACAGCGTTCAGACCTGGCTGGCATCAAGGAGGGTATTGGTCCCATACTTAGTACAGTATATACTGTATACAGTATACATATATATATATATACATATATATATATATAATATATATATATATATATATATAAATATATATATATATATATATATATATATATATATATATGCTTATATAAATGGATATATACTCATATGAATAAATATATATATATATATATATATATATATATATATATATATATATATATATAAATATATATATATATATATATATATATATATATATATATATATGTACAGTATATATATATATATATATATATATATATATATATACATATATATATATATATTCTACGTAATCCTATTTACATCTGTGAGATGTATGTGCAATTGAAACTTTACCTGCCGTGAATGAAGGAATCCAATTTAATTTTAGCTCAGATTTTCAAGAATATATTCCGACTTTTACCAAGAATGACTTGTAACGCTTTCACTCGTAGAAAACTCGAATCTCATCAAGGAAAGGATTGTGAAGAATGTGACAAGTATCAAGTTTCATTATTCTTGGGCTGTTTCATAATGTCCAGAAATCTGGAATTCGAATGCCCACGAGGAAGCGCTGGATTCCACATTCCAGAAGCGACATCAAATGAATGAAGAGTTCCTGATTTCATTACAGTAAGTATATTCGTGTGCTTTTTATAGTAAGTATATTCCTCATACATTCTTTTTATGTTTTTTTTATGTTGCCGTAAATGCTGTCAGATTTTCCTTGCGTTACAGCATTGATTGTTAATAACCTATGAAATATTAAAAAAAAAAAAAAAAAAATTCTAAACGAAATATCCATAAAAAATATCTAAGCGTAAAGGGGACTTTAATTATGTGCATTTCTTACGTAGATGAATAGTAAGATATATAGATCATTAATATAATTATTATCATTTGTTAAGATACAACCCTACTTGGGAAAGCAGGATGCTATAAGCCTACGGGCTCCAACAAGGAAAATTTGCCCCGTGAGGAAAGGAAACAGGAAAAGTAATGAACAATTAAAATAAAAACATTTCAAGAACAGTAACAGCATTAAAATGTACCTTTCATATATAAACTATAAAAGCTTCCAAAAACAAGAGGAAGAGAAATAAGATATAATAGTGTACCTGAGAGTACCCTCAAGCAAGATAAATCTACACCAAGTCAGTGGAAGACCACGACCATGGTACAGAGGCTATGGCACTACCCAAGAATAGAAAACAATGGTTTAAGTGTGGACTGTCCTCCTAGAAGAGTTACTTACCATAGCCAAAGAGTCTCTTCTACCATTACCAAGAGGAAAGTAGCCACTGAACAATTACAATGCAGTAGTTAACCTCTTGAGCGAAGAAGAATTATTTGGTAATCTCAGTGTTGTCACGTATTTGAGGACAGAGGAGAATGTGGAAAGAATAGGCAGGACTATTCTGTGTACGTGTAGGCAAAGGAAAAATTAGCCGTGACCAAAGAGAGGAATCAAATTTTGTACTATCTAGCCAGGCAGAGGAACCAATAACTCTGTAGTGGTAGTATCTCAATGGGTGGCTGGTGCCGTGGCTAACATACTAACTACAACATAGTTTAAACAGAGTTGATGTATATTCAACATGAATGGCAGCTCTCTCCTACCTTATCATCAAGGTCGAGACCTTATCTGCCTCCTAACTAGGCCTTAATACCTTTGGAGTCTCAAGGCGATAACACCGCGCGCATAAATTCAAGGCTGACTTGATTTTCCATTCGCGCTACACTTTCTCTTCCAAGTCCAAAAAGGCGACACCGCAAGACACGTGTCTCCGAGATTAGGAGACGAGGATGCCCTTCGTCGCTGCTTGGCATGAAAGCGCCAGAGTTTTGTCACTCGAGAAGGGCAATTAATTCCCTTTGATCTTCTCGCTGGGCCTTGTCCTTCGAATTAGTTCCAGGAATTCTCTGGGCCTCCGGCGGAGATAACTGTTATAGAGACGACTGTCCCTCTGAAACGTTTAGGACTCGCGTCCTTGTTGTATTTCCCTTTGGTAATGAGGGTGCATATTAGAGATATCTTTCTAACTTCTGGTTTTCTCTTGGTAAAGGAGATTAAATTGAAGATGTTAAGAGGCTTATTTCCCGTTTAACTTCTGGGTTTGTAGTAGCAGGTGATAGCGACCTCATCAAATACATCATATTTAATGTTCCTGACGTAATGCGTTACGACATCTCATAACAAATATTTACATAATACAAAACTGTAACAGATTTGGAATCAAATGACATAATCATTTAATAATCTTCATTTTCATTGTTATATTTAATCCAATAATACAATGCTGCATTCAAATTTTCATTAGTAGCCTTCGTAGAGTTTATCTTGATGTAGTGTAGAAAGAGTCGAATTCAAGATTTCTTTTTCTATGTACAAGCAATTTAACTTAAAACTCAAAATATGAGTCACAAAATTTAGTTGTTCGGTAAAAAAAAAAAAAAAAAAAAAATTGAAAAATAAAAATGCGAATTTCGAAAAACCAAGACTGGTTCTTTAAAATCATTGATAGAAACATAACTAGGTTTAAGCAAAACACTTCTGGTGAATTTTTTGAAGAGAGGAATAATAAACTAGAGGGAGAGGAAGAGACCAGTTACAAGAATAAAATGGTTTTATGAGTTACAGGTCAGTAAAAAAAATTAGTTGGAAAGTTGCATGCGAAATAGAGTTGCAGAATGTTGTAGAAAATGTACCATGTGATTCCATCTCCCTAGAAATATAAATGTTCTCTAAGAAAGGCACTTTATATTAGACCGTATTTATATTCAGGAAGGATTTCTTCTCAAAACAGATAAATAATTCTCCAGAAAGGATATCAAATATATATTTGCAAGAAGGAGAAAGATTGCGATTTCAAGGGGAGGAAAAAACTTTTCAATTTTAGAGAAAAGAAGAAAAAAAAATTGTGTTCAGAGTAGGTGAAAAAAATTCCATTCTTGGGAGAGTATAATTACTAAAAGTTATGGCTATTTTTGACCAAAAAACAATCTGTTTTCAACTACTATCAATACTTATTTCCCCAACAATTGCTGTCAATTTCCCTTGTAAATTCTGGTGGTCTGTTCATTACTATTTATATTTATATCTATATTAATATATATTTATATTCATATTTTACACAGATGTTTTTCTGTTGTCTGTTTTCATCAGATTTATATGAAAGGCAAAAATCGCGAAGTTTGTCCCAAAACACTTGCAGCTCTTCTGTTGGGAAAAAATGCTAATTCTGCTGAAAATGAATAAGTAAATCTCTTGTTTTAGTTCATTGTATAAACTGAAATATATTGGCTGTTACCAAAAGCGTCACTCCTCATAATAGACGACCTTTTTCCTGTCTTGTGTAAAACCGAAACTTTTCGAAATCTTTCAAAGGCTCTTAAAAATTATCATGTTATCTGTTATTAGGGAAGTTGATAAGAAAGTAGTTTTTAATTTGGCCTGGTAATATGGAAACTGATCTAATTGTATCAGTTTTGTTATCAGTTAAGACTAAAGAGGTAGTTGGTTGATATTATCAGGTCAATTTTAACAAAAATATCAATACATTATATATATATATATATATATATATATATATATATATATATATATATATATATATATATATATATGTATATATATATATGTGTGTGTGTATGGTATATATATATATATATATATATATATATATATATATATATATATATATATATATATATATATATATAAAGACATATACACACACACTAACACACACACACCTATATATATATATACACATATATATATATATATATATATATATATATATATATATATGATTACGTGACATTTCATCACTCGTTATTTAATCTTGATCAGACAATAGAATACTTCACCCGACATTTCATCACCAGCATATTTCGTCACTCGACCTTTCATCACCAATACATTTCATCAACACAACTTTTCATCACTTTTACCATGACAGATTGTATTGTATACAATATACAGTACAATTCGGAGACAAAACGCAAGAAAAATTTTCCAATTACAATAAAACAAAAATATAATTAGGACAGACAGTACTATATTGAATCCTTCTCTCTGGTTACGGTTCTTTCCCTTTGCCTACACATACACCGAATAGTCTGGCTTATTCTTTCCACATTCTCCTCTGTCCTCATACACCTGACAACACTGAGATTACTTAACAATTCTTCTTCACCCATGGGGCTCACTACTGCACTGTAATTGTTCAGTGGCTACTTTCCTCTTGGTAAGGGTAGAAGAGACTTTAGCTATGGTAAGCAGCTCTTCTAGGAGAAGGATACTCCAAAATCAAACCATTGTTCTCTAGTCTTGGGTAGTGCCATAGCCTCTGTACCATGGTCTGCCACTGTCTTGGGTTAGAGTTCTCTTGC
>NC_090733.1:154243764-154251264 GCF_036898095.1 Palaemon carinicauda
ATATATATATATATATATATATAAATATATGTATATATAAATATATATATATATATATATATATATATATATATATATATATATATATATATATATATATGTATATAAATATATATATATATATTTTTTGGGCTCAAGCCATGGCGTCCTGATGGAAGGTTCCTTTTTGGTAGCTTCCTTGGGTATATAACTACTAAATATTCCCAAAGAATTTAACCACAGGTTATCACAGAATTCTACCTTCTGGAGCGAGTATCCTAAAGGTTTCCCTTTAAGACATCGTATATCAACAGGGGACGAATGTATTAACGCGCCACATAGCTATCTACACCCCACATAGAGTTAACACTTCGATGTGTAGGGGCGGAGAATAGCTGGGGAGCCGTTCCACAGCTAATCTCGTTCGTGGCTACTTTTGGTACTCGAGACGTAAACAAACGGGCGCCATTGCTAAATGACGTCACGTCCGTCCTCATCCTTCGCTTAGTAGCTTGCCTTACTAGTCGGATTTTTCCCTGTGCGTACTTTATCGACTTGCATCTTAGCCATGTCTCTACCCTCGGCCTCGCCTTCTTCTGGAAAGTTGAGTACAAGGTTCCAGTATTGTTTAAATAAGCTCTGACCGTAAAGTAACTTTTACTTTTTGAGATATTTGATGTTTTGTGGCAGAGCTGTGCCTCGACCGGACCCGCCATTTTATGGCGTCGCTGTTGTTTTGCATGCCTTATTTAGGTAGCCTCAACAGCGTTTTCTGGCCTCATTAACTAATCAATACTATTAGTTATTTAGTCTTCATAGCTAGGAACTTTATATATCGTGTTTTGACGCCTTGTTATCGGTCATCATCTGACCCCATACCAGTTCGCTAGTCTAGCCCCTAGGCCAGAGCGCCTAACATCAGTGTTCATGCATGATATATTTCAGTGATCCTAGGTTTAATTATGAAGATAGTGGCATTATTTTACAATACTATTGACTGTGATGCAAGTGTTTTCGCCTTCAGGGACCATATAGGGGATAGGTTAGATAGTGTGCCTTTCTAACCTAACCTACAAGTAGGACCCCTATATGCTTCCTTCATCCCCTGCCTTAGGGCATCCCCTCTGTGTAGTCTTGCTCCCCCTACCACGTAAGGGGATCAAGCTCATTTCAGAGTACATATCGCTTCTCTGTCCTCCCTAAGGGAATGATCCCCCCTTAGGGTTGCGTCCGAGAATGAGGAATGGCACGTCCTTCCTCTATTGCTGGGGCTAGGTCTCCGACCTTTCCTGCAATAGCGATACGTCTTCCATCCTTCCTAGTTCAGGGTGTAACATCCCTGCTCTAGGTTAGGCTTGAGGGGAGTTAGTTCTGTGCCTTGCTGAAACGATACCCATGCACCGTTCTCAGACAGGCTGCCTTACCTTAGGCTAGGGAGCGTCCTCCCTTCCTTGGTGGCCGCTTTGGTACAGAGCCTCCTCCATAGAAGACCCTTCTTCTTCTCCCCTCCCCACCTATCTCTTGTATGGCCTAGCCTATACTTAGGTTAGTCTATACCCATCTGTCCCCTGTCCTACAACTCCTCCTTAAGGTGGAGTGATAGGGCTACCTTGAGCTCCTGTGTGCAGTCCGCCCTGGTACATATACCCTTCATAGTGTCCTATGGGGTTAGCCACTTGATGCATTTTGTCCACAGGGGTTCTCCCCCCCCCCCCCTCTTGGGTGTTCCCTAGCCCTCCCTTGGGCTACCCTGGCTCCCGGTCCTCTGCGGCCCCTGCTTCTGGGTGATAGGGCTAGCCTCTATCATGGGTACACCCACTCAGGTGGGATGTCTTGGGGTCCGTGGCCGTACCCCTACATCCCTCCTTCTGTCTCTTTCTCTATCCTGGTGCCGGTCCCTTGCCGCCTCCCCTGTCGGTGATACCTCCCACCTTGGTGACTTATCCCTTGCCCTTTGGGCCGTCAGTCCTCCGTGTGCCGGGGGACTGCCGCCTCCCGTCGGCGTCCAGCCGATGGCCTTCCCTCTTACCTCATAGCTTCGGTCGTCCGTCCACCGGTCCGGCCCCCGGAGTGCCGGCATCCACTGCCGGCAGTCCGGTTCTGCTATAACCCATCCTTGTCCTTGTCACCAAGCCGGCAACCTTCGGCTGCCGGAGCCGCCGCTCCCCGCCGGCGTGCCGCCGCTATGCCGGCGGACGCCATCCTGGTATTACCCCTGACTTATATATTTGTCTTCCCTAATGCCAGAAACTCTGCTGGAGCGGCCTCCGGCGTGCCGCCGCTCTGCCGGAGCCTTCCGGAGGCGTCAAAGCGACTTGCACCCCTTCTACTAGCTATCATCTCATGCTGATAGCCCTACATTGCAACCAGATGGTTTGACTACATAAATAGATAGGTATTATCTTACCGTTCTATTAATAACCATGCTGTCTTCTTGCATATCACAGATTTCCAGCATGCTGTGTGTATCTTAGCACGGCTGGTTGCCGGAAACCGTTACCCTATGGGATCTTCTACGTTCCCAATTCTATGGTCTGAGTGGCCTCAGTCCCAGTTTTATATCCTTGGCAATTCCCACTAGAATTCCCACTGCCTTCCCGGCATTCTGTGAAGAATTCTGTCCTGTGCCCTCGGTCACAACAAATTGCCTATGGATAAGGTTACGGTAACCAGCCGGGCGGGTTACACGGAGTATGTGTCTATCTCCTTCTTTTCCGCCCATTCTCTGAACATCACATTGTTTATACCACTTAATACTAAGTTAAAGATTAATCATTTAATATTTAACTTTAGAATAGAAGTCATTCTTATGACTCCCCCATACTCATGTCCTCTTTCTCTTACAGGAGGAGCACGTGAAGTGCGACCACGGCTTCTGTGGAGTGAAGCGCCCGCACTTTTATGAGCACACGGCGTGTAGGACTCACGCCCCTTGTGCCAACAAGAGAGGTGATCTGAAGTTTTGGGACCCGCAGAACTGTTCGGTCTGCCAGGACCGCCTGGTCGAGGCGTTCAATAACCCTCCCTCAGCGGAGGTTAGGGACGCTTCTCGAGAGAAGCTACGCAAATGGGTGCGTGGCTTCCAGAAGAACGCCACCGGACCATACCTTGCCACTGAAGACTTGAGGGCCTTACTGTTCCCAAAGGCATCCCCAGACTCTGTGGTCCCCAAGGATCAGATCCCCACCGTCCAGATCACTGTGGAACCCGATGTTGTCATGGCCCAGTCCATGCATGAGTGTCGCCTGGATACCGACAACGCGGAGCGTATGTCGGAGGTATCGGAGACAACGGAGAGGAACCTCATGGCCGAAGAATTGGACTATGAGGAAGACCGAGTGGAATACGCCGAGTCGGAGATGTTCCGTATGCTCGAAGCTCTTATGGACAAGAAACTCCGTGAAACACACGAATACATCAGGACCATGGGAAGTTCCAAGGAGCCGAAAAGGATTTCGGTTAAGGACCTCCCGGCATGCTCGCACGCCAACCCCTGGAGGTATGCTGAGCATATGCCTATCGCAACGGGCAGGATCTTCGTCAGTGAGAAGGTCAGCTCGGTTGCCCTGGAAGAAGTGGAGTTCTTCCCGAGTTTTGAGGCTTATCCGGACTGTTACGTCCGGCTTCGATCCGAACCTGCCTCTAAAGAAGAGACCGAACCTAAGGAGGTGATAGTGTTCGATCTCCCGAAGGCCCAGGCTATACTGGCCAACGCTTTTAAAAGTAGGGGTTTTACCTGCTCAAAGCTTCCGGCGCTGAGCAAGAAGCACCCTACCTACGTCACACCAGATGATGCGATCCTCCCCTTCATGGAAAAGGCCTTCGCTGCGGTACACAAGGCAGTGGAAGAAGGGAAACCTTGCCCTGCACTGGAGGAGTGCAGACCCTTCTCCCTGATTACTCCCCCCGATGTTCGACACTGGAAAGATATCCAGCATACTTTCGTGGTGGGGAAACTAGATCCTGACGTTGCTGGACGTCAGTTTAACGAAGACCTCCCAAAACTTAATGACCATCTCCTTCGTCGGGAACAAGACACGAAGGAAAGGCTCGCCGCATCCATGTCCCTCCAGGTACAGCTTGACGTCATGGCCAGTGACACTAGAGTCCCCGACCACTACATGGTGCTCGCCAAAACGCATTTGGCGACTGTAGTTAAGGACTTGTACAGCTTCATGAAGGCTCGGAGAGCCTGTCGTGAATTCGTGTTCTCAAGTGCCACAGTGAGACACGAACCCCGGAGGCTGATTTCCTCCAACATCTGGGGTAAGCACCTCTTTCCCTCTGATCTTGTGAAAGAGATCACCGACAAGGCTGCCACGGAGAACAGGAACCTTCTCCACAAGTGGGGCATGTCGAAGAAGAGGAAATCCTCTCAGGACGACGGCCCTCAACCTAAGAGGAAATCCTCCAAACAAAAACCCCAGCAACGTCAACAGAGACGGCAGTTTCCGGGACCCGCTACTCCCCAAGTGGCAGCTCAGCCACAGCAGACCTTTCAGCTGGTCACCCAACCGGTCTTGTCCCAGTCACCGGTTTTCACCCCTGCTTTCGAGCAACAGACGACTACCTTTCGTCCCAAAGGTAGAGGCTCAAGCAGAGGTGCAGGCAGAGACGCATCTCGCCGTCCCTCCAGAGACAGAGGAGGAAGGGGAGCTAGCGGCCGAGGCAGTAAACCCTCGGGACACCAGAAGCAATGAAGTGCTTCCGGTGGGAGAAAGACTCCGCTAATTCCAGGATCGTTGGACCTTCGATCCCTGGGCACACAGCATCGTCAAGAAGGGTCTAGGCTGGAGTTGGACTCAACCACCCCCAACCTTCCAGCAATTCTTCCAACAATCAACCCCCTTCTGGAAGAATATGTCCTAGATCTCTTGAACAAGAAGGTGATAAGGAGGGTAAAGTCAACCAGGTTCCAAGGCAGACTGTTTTGCGTCCCCAAGAAGGACTCCGACAAGCTCAGAGTCATTCTGGACTTATCCCCCCTCAACAAGTTCATAGCGAACAACAAGTTCAAGATGCTGACTCTTCAACAGATAAGGACCCTTCTGCCTCAAGGTTCCTACACGGTCTCCATAGACCTGGCGGATGCCTATTGGCACGTTCCAATGAACCACCACGCTTCCTCCTACCTAGGATTTCGACTCCAAAGGAAAAGCTACGCCTTCAGGGCCATGCCCTTCGGCCTCAACGTGGCCCCTCGGATCTTCACAAAGCTGGCGGATGCCATCGTTCAACAGCTGCGCCTCCGAGACGTCCAGTTGATGGCCTACCTCGACGACTGGCTAGTCTGGGCTCCATCGCCCGAGGATTGTTTAAAATCCTGCAACAAAGTCACCCAGTTCCTAGAACACCTGGGATTCAAGATAAATGCGAAGAAATCTCGCCTCTCTCCAGCTCAGAAGTTCCAATGGTTAGGAATCCAGTGGAACCTTCAGTCACACCGCCTTTCCATTCCCCAGAAGAAAAGGAAGGAAATAGCAGGGTCTGTCAAGCGACTGCTGAAATCCAAACGGATCTCAAGACGTCAGCAGGAACGAGTTCTAGGCTCTCTACAGTTCGCCTCGGTGACAAACCCAGTGCTTCGTGCACAGCTAAAGGATGCCGCGGGAGTCTGGAGACGTTCCGCATCCATCGCTCGAAGAGACCTCAAGAGACGGCTCCCAAACAGACTTCCGCTGCTCCTCAAGCCGTGGTCGGAAGCAAAGGCCCTGAAAAGGTCCATCCCTCTTCAACACCCACCTCCATCACTCAACATCCACACGGACGCCTCGCTGGAAGGTTGGGAAGGTCACTCCCACCAAAAACAGGCTCAAGGAACATGGTCTCCCCTATTCAAGACGTTTCACATCAACATCTTGGAGGCCATCGCGGTCCTTCTAACTCTGAAGAAACTCTCCCCGCCTCCCTCGATCCATATTCGTCTAACCCTAGACAACTCGGTGGTAGTTCGATGTCTCAATCGCCAAGGCTCAAGATCGCCCCAGATAAATCAGGTGCTTCTGACAATCTTCCGTCTGGCAGAGAAGAAGAAATGGCACCTGTCTGCAGTTCACCTACAAGGATTCCGCAACGTGACGGTGGACGCTCTATCCCGGACAAGCCCGATAGAGTCGGAATGATCTCTAGACGCAAGATATGTGGCCCCGTACGAGGACCCCAAGGCAGAAGCAGTGGACACCATGTCACTGGACTGGAACAGATGGTCCAAGATCTACTTGTTCCCTCCCACCAACCTTCTGCTGAAAGTCCTCTCCAAGCTGAGAACCTTCAAAGGGACAGCGGCCCTAGTGGCTCCCAAGTGGCCCCGGAGCAATTGGTACCCCCCTGGTCCTGGAGCTGCAGCCCACGCTGATCCCTCTCCCGGGCCCAGTTCTCTCACAGCAAGTACAGAAGTCAACTGTCTTCGCTTCATCATCGAAAGTCAGGGACCTTCATCTCATGATTTTCTCTCCCTAGCCGCGAAGAAAAGGTTTGGGATCTCGAAGAAAAGTCTAGACTTCCACGAGGAATACAAGACCGAATCCACACACCGGCAATACGAATCATCCTGGAGAAAATGGGTCTCATTCGTCAAGGCAAAAAATCCTACGGAAATCACCATTGATTTTTGCATGTCCTTCTTTATTCACCTTCATGGACAGGGCTTGGCAGCCAACACGATTTCTACTTGCAAATCGGCCTTGACTAGACCACTGATGTATGCCTTCCAGATTGATCTGTCCAACGACATCTTCAATAAACTGCCAAAAGCATGCGCTCGTCTACGCCCAGCACCCCCACCAAAACCGATCTCCTGGTCTCTGGACAAGGTGCTCCATTTTGCCTCCAACTTGGACAATGATTCGTGCCCTCTCAAAGATCTGACTCAAAAAGTTATTTTTCTTTTTGCTCTTGCCTCAGGAGCCCGAGTCAGCGAAATAGTGGCATTATCAAGGGACGAGGGCCACATTCTGTTTACAGATTCAGGTGACCTTACCCTCTTCCCGGATCCGACGTTTCTCGCCAAAAACGAATTACCCACCAAAAGATGGGGCCCTTGGAGAATATGCCCCCTGAAAGAAGATGCCTCTCTATGTCCAGTAGAGAGCCTAAAGGTCTATCTTCGTAGAACTTCGGACTTTGGTGGAGGCCAACTCTTCAAAGGAGAAACTTCGGGCAGCGACCTGTCACTGAAACAACTAAGAGCGAAAATCACCTACTTCATTCGCAGAGCGGATCCTGACAGTACACCCACTGGTCACGATCCTAGAAAAGTTGCATCGTCTCTGAATTTCTTTCAGAGTATGGATTTCGAAAGCCTTAAGAGTTTCACAGGCTGGAAATCCTTGCGTGTTTTCTTCAAACATTATGCGAAACAAGTGCACTAAGTCAAACATTTTGTGGTAGCCGCAAGTAGTGTTATGAAACCTGCACCTAACTCTGCATAGAACAGTGAGTTACTTGGGACTCTAACTCCTCGGGTGCCTATGTTGACCCTCGCGTGATACGTAGTGATTTAAAAAACACTTAGTGCTTTTT
>NC_090733.1:154261264-154411264 GCF_036898095.1 Palaemon carinicauda
CTTTTCTCGTTTGTGAATTTCAGTTAATTCTTCGTTAACGGTTCATCCTTTGTATCGAGAGAATGTTCGAAGAAACATCAATCCTGGATGTTCGTTGGACTCTTTACATTTGATGGCTATTTGTAAGAATACTGGTTTTATGACTTATAATTAGGTAATTAATCCTGACGAATCATTTCATCATCATCATCATCATCTCCATCTCCTCCTACGCCTATTGACGCAAAGGGCCTCGGTTAGATTTCATTAGTCGTCTCAATCTTGAGCTTTGAAATCAATACTTCTCCATTCACCACCTCCTACTTCACGCTTTATAGTCCTCAGCCATGTAGGCCTAGGACTCCCAACTCCTCTGGTGCCGTGTGGAGCGCAGTTAAAAATTAGGTGAACTAATCTCTCTTGAGGAGTAAGAAGAGCATGCTCAAACCATCTCCATCTACCCCTCACCATGATCTCATCCACATACAGCACTAGAGTAATCTCTCTTATAGTTTCATTTCTAATCCTGTCCTGGCATGTAACTCCCAATATTCTTCTAAGGGGTTTGTTCTCAAAACTGCAAAATCTGTAAGATGTTGTTTCATTGTCATACCACAGTAACTTCGATCTCACTAAATGCAAGAAAAGAAATAAAAAATACATGTTTTGGACTTTCAGATTATTTGTTAGTTGTAGCAATAGTGTCCATCTGTTTATATCATGACGTCATTATCTGTTTATTCTACGACGTGCTTATATCTCATGAAGTCATTTTCTGTTTACATCTTGATACCACAATCTCTTTATCTCATGACGTCATTATCTGCCTATTCTACGACGTGTTTATATCTCATGAAGTCATTTTCTCTTTATCTCTTGATGTCACTATCTGTTTATCTCATGACATCATTATCTGTTCATTCTACGACGTCTTTATATATCATGAAGTCATTTTCTGTTTAACTCTTGATGTCACTATCTGTTTATCTCATGACGTCATTATCTGTTCATTCTACGACATCTTTATATCTCATTAAGTAATTTTCTGTTTATCTCTTGATGTCACTCTGTCTATCTCATGACGTCATTATCTGTTTATTCTACGACGTCTTTATATCTCATGAAGTAATTTTCTGTTTATCTCTTGATGTCACTTCTTGATGTCAGTATCTGTCTATTTCATGACGTAATTATCTGTTTATTCTAAGACGTCCTTATATCACATGAAGTCATATTCTGTTTATCTCTTGGTGTTACTATCTGTTTATCTCATGACGTCTTTATCTGTTTATTCTACGACGCCTTTATATCTCATGAAGTCATTTTCTGTTTATCTCTTGTTGTCACTATCTGTCTATTTGATGACGTAATTATCTGTTTATTCTAAGACGTCCTTATATCTCATGAAGTCATATTCTGTTTATCTCTTGGTGTTACTATCTGTTTATCTCATGACGTCATTATCTGCTTATTCTACGACGTCTTTATATCTCATGAAGTCCTTTTCTGTTTATTTCTTGATGTAACTATCTATTTCATGATGTCATTATCTGTTAATTCTATGCATCTTTATATCTCATGAAGTCCTTTTCTGTTTGTCTCTTGATGTCACTATCTGTCTATTTCATGACGTCATTATCTGTTTATGCTACGTCTTTATATCTCATGAAGTCATTTTCTGTTTGTCTCTTGATGTCACTATCTGTCTATCTCATGACATCATTATCTGTTTATTCTTCGACGTCTTCATATTTCATGAAGTCATTTTCTGTCTATCTCTTTGATGTCACTATCTGTTTATCTCATGATGTAATTATCTGTTTATTCTACGACATCTTTATATTTCATGAAGACATTTTATGTTTATCTCTTGATGTCAATATCTGTCGATCTCATGACATCATTATTTGTTTATTCTACGACGTCTTTATAGCTCATGGAGTCATCTTCTGTTCATCTCTTGATGTCACTATCTGTTTATCTCATGACATCATTATCTGTTTATCCTACAACATCTTTATATCTCATGAATTCATTTTCTGTTTATCTTTTGATGTCACTTCTTGATGTCACTATCTGTTTATCTCATGACGTCATTATCTGATTATTCTAGTCTTTATATCTTATGAAGTCATTTTCTGTTTATCTCTTGATGTCAATATCTGTCTATCTCATGACACCATTATTTGTTTATTCTACGACGTCTTTATATCTCATGGAGTCATCTTCTGTTTATCTCTTGATGTCACTATCTGTTCATCTCATGACGTCATTATCTGATTATTCTACAACGTCTTTTTATCTCATGAAGTCATTTTCTGTTTATCTCTTGATGTCACTTTTTGATGTCACTATCTGTTTATCTCATGACGTCATTATCTGTTCACTCTACGACGTCTTTATATCTCATGAAGTCATTTTCTGTTTATTTCTTGATGTCACTATCTGTCTATCTCATGACGTCATTATCTGTTTATTCTACGACGTCTTTACATCTCTTGAAGTCATTTTCTGTTTATCTCTGGATGTTGCTATCTGTTTATCTCATGACATTATATCTTTCTCTCCTATGACAGCATTATCTCTGTTTATTCCATGATATCATTACTCTCTCCCAAAAAGCTATTAATCTGTCCCATGATGTCATTATCTCATTATTCCATGACGTCATTACTCTGTCCCATGACGTCATTATCTCTTTATTCCATGACGTCATTACTCTGTCCCATGACGTCATTATTCTTTATTCCACGACGTCATTAGCTCTGTTTGTCCCATGACATTGTCAATTTTTGTTAACCCTATAATTATCATCTCTGGCTTCTCTATTCAACCTTCTCACTCTTTAATTTATCTCTTGTATTCAATCATTCTAATAGAGCTTAGTGATGGAACAGTGATTAATTTTTTGCTGATAAAGAATTGCAATCATACCATATAGTACAGACATCATGGAAATCTAAAAATCTTGCTTAGTGCAAAATTACATGAATTATGAAGCCTTCGTTATGCTAAGATAGTAATATTGCAGATGTTTCGAAGTTCAAGTACGTTTCGATTACCTGAAATTTTCCGTTCAATGTTTCAGCTCTTCGAAGTCAAAATATGAAAACGGTGATATCACAATGGTTAGAACCTCGCATAGTCCTTGCTTCTTTCATGTCTATATTTACAGCATTGGCAGACTTCAGTAGCTAATATTAAAGAAATATTTTACGTAGTCCTTGAATTTCCCAAGATTGGATAGCTTAGTGCTGCTCACTCACAATAGAACATTTTCTTACCTCCTTGCGATTGAGTCGGTTTATTTAGTCAGAACTATTCGACGGATTATGACAAAATTTTCACTACAGATAGATCTTAGGTCAGGAAAGACCCCATTCTATTTTGGAGAGGATCCAGATCCGGATCCGGATTCTACAACCAGATTTGCATTTTTCACCATTTTAAAGATAACGTCAAACTACAAGATGGATTTGACGAAATTTTCACTACAAATAGATCTTAGGTCAGGAAAGACCCCATTATATTTTGGAGATGATCCGGATCCGGATACGGATCCGGATTCAATGTCCGGATTTGCTTTTTTCACCATTATAAAGAAAATGTCAAACTACACGGCGGATTTGACGAAATTTTTACCACAGATAGATCTCAGATCATGGATGACCCCATTATATTTTGGAGATGATCCAGATCCAGACTCTAGATCAGGATTCGCATTTTTCACTGTTTTATAGATAACGTCAAACTACACGACGAATTTGACGTAATTTTCACCACAGATAGATCTCAGATCATGGATGACCCCATTATATTTTGGAGATTATCCGGATACAGATTCTAGATCAGGATTTGCATTTTTCACTGTTTTATAGATAACGTCAAACTACACGACGAATTTGACGAAATTTTCACCACAGATAGATCTCAGATCATGGATGACCCCATTATATTTTGGAGATGATCCGAATCCAGATTCTAGATCAGGATTTGCATTTTTCACTGTTTTATAGATAACGTCAAACTACACGACAAATTTGACGTAATTTTCACCACAGATAGATCTCAGATCATGGATGACCCCATTATATTTTGGAGATTATCCGGATCCAGATTCTAGATCAGGATTCGCATTTTTCACTGTTTTATAGATAATGTCAAACTACACGACAAATTTGACGAAATTTTCACCACAGATAGATCTCAGATCATGGATGACCCCATTATATTTTGGAGATGATCCGAATCCAGATTCTAGATCAGGATTTGCATTTTTCACTGTTTTATAGATAACGTCAAACTACACGACGAATTTGACGAAATTTTCACCACAGATAGATCTCAGATCATGGATGACCCCATTATATTTTGGAGATGATCCGAATCCAGATTCTAGATCAGGATTTGCATTTTTCACTGTTTTATAGATAACGTCAAACTACACGACAAATTTGACGTAATTTTCACCACAGATAGATCTCAGATCATGGATGACCCCATTATATTTTGGAGATTATCCGGATCCAGATTCTAGATCAGGATTCGCATTTTTCACTGTTTTATAGATAATGTCAAACTACACGACAAATTTGACGAAATTTTCACCACAGATAGATCTCAGATCATGGATGACCCCATTATATTTTGGAGATGATCCAGATCCAGATTCTAGATCAGGATTTGCATTTTTCACTGTTTTATAGATTACGTCTAACTACACGACGAATTTGACGAAATTTTCACCACAGATAGATCTCAGATCATGTATGACCCCATTATATTTTGGAGATGATCCGGATCCATATTCTAGATCAGGATTCGCATTTTTCACTGTTTTAAAGATAACGTCAAACTACACGACGAATTTGACGAAATTTTCACCAGAGATAGATCTAAGATCATGGATGACCCCATTAAATTTTGGAGATGATCCAGATCCAGATTCTAGATCAGGATTCGCATTTTTCACTGTTTTAAAGATAACGTCAAACTACACGACAAATTTGACGTAATTTTCACCACAGATAGATCTAAGATCATGGATGACCCCATTATATTTTGGAGATGATCCAGATCCCTATTCTAGATCAGGATTCGCATTTTTCACTGTTTTAAAGATAACGTCAAACTACACGACGAATTTGACGAAATTTTCACCACAGATAGATCTAAGATCATGGATGACCCCATTATATTTTGGAGATGATCCAGATCCAGATTCTAGATAAGGATTCGCATTTTTCACTGTTTTAAAGATAACGTCAAACTACACGACGGATTTGACGAAATTTTCACCACAGATAGATCTCAGATAATGGTTGACCCCATTATATTTTGGAGATGATCCGGATCCAGATTCTAGATCAGGATTCTCATTTTTCACTGTTTTATAGATAACGTCAAACTACACGACGGATTTGACGAAATTTTTACCACAGATATATCTCAAATCATGGATGACCCCATTATATTTTGGAGATGATCCGGATCCAGATTCTAGATCAGGATTCGCATTTTTCATTGTTTTAAAGATAACGTCAAACTACACGACGAATTTGACGAAATTTTTACCAAAGATAGATCTCAGATCATGGATGACCCCATTATATTTTGGAGATGATCCAGATCCAGATTCTAGATCAGGATTCACATTTTTCACTGTTTTATAGATAACGTCAAACTACACGACGGATTTGAGGAAATTTTCACCACAGATAGATCTCAGATCATGGATGACCCCATTATATTTTGGAGATGATCCAGATCCAGATTCTAGATCAGGATTCGCATTTTTCACTGTTTTAAAGATAACATCAAACTACACGACGAATTTGACAAAATTTTCACCACAGATAGATCTAAGATCATGGATGACCCCATTATATTTTGGAGATGATCCGGATCCAGATTCTAGATCAGGATTCGCATTTTTCACTGTTTTATGGATTACGTCAAACTACACGACGAATTTGACGAAATTTTTACCACAGATAGATCTCAGATCATGGTTGACCCCATTATATTTTGGAGATGATCCGGATCCAGATTCTAAATCAGGATTCGCATTTTTCACTGTTTTATAGATAACGTCAAACTACACGACGAATTTGACGAAATTTTTACCACAGATAGATCTCAGATCATGGATGACCCCATTATATTTTGGAGATGATCCGGATCCAGATTCTAGATCAGGATTCGCATTTTTCACTGTTTTAAAGATAATGTCATACTACACGACGGATTTCACGAAATTTTTACCACAGATAGATCTCAGATCATGGTTGACCCCATTATATTTTGGAGATGATCCGGATCCAGATTCTAGATCAGAGTTCGCATTTTTCACTGTTTTAAAGATAACGTCAAACTACACGACGGATTTGACGAAATTTTTACCACAGATAGATCTCAGGTCATGGTTGACCCCATTATATTTTGGAGATGATCCGGATCCAGATTCTAGATCAGGATTTGCATTTTTCACTGTTTTAAAGATAACGTCAAACTACACGACGGATTTGACGAAATTTTTACCACAGATAGATCTCAGATCATGGTTGACCCCATTATATTTTGGAGATGATCCGGATCCAGATTCTAGATCAGGATTCGCATTTTTCACTGTTTTAAAGATAACGTCAAACTACACGACGGATTTGACGAAATTTTCACCACAGATAGATCTCAGATCATGGTGCACCCCATTATATTTTGGAGATGATCCGGATCCAGATTCTAGATCAGGATTCGCATTTTTCACTGTTTTGAAGATAACGTCAAACTACACGACGGATTTGACGAAATTTTTACCACAGATAGATCTCAGATCATGGTTGACCTCATTATATTTTGGAGATGATCCGGATCCAGATCCTAGATCAGGATTCGCATTTTTCACTGTTTTAAAGATAACGTCAAACTATGCGACGGATTTGACGAAATTTTCACCACAGATAGATCTCAGATCAAGGTTGACCCCATTATATTTTGGAAATAATCCGGATCCAGATTCTAGATCGGGATTCGCATTTTTCACTGTTTTAAAGATAACGTCAAACTACGCGACGGATTTGACGAAATTTTCACCACAGATAGATCTCAGATCAAGGTTGACCCCATTATATTTTGGAGATGATCCGGATCCAGATTCTAGATCAGGATTCGCATTTTTCACTGTTTTAAAGATAACGTCAAACTACACGACGAATTTGACGAAATTTTCACCACAGATAGATCTCAGATCATGGTTGACCCCATTATATTTTGGAGATGATCCGGATCCAGATTCTAGATCAGGATTCGCATTTTTCACTGTTTTAAAGATAACGTCAAACTACGCGACGGATTTGACGAAATTTTCACCACAGATAGATCTCAGATCATGGTTGACCCCATTATATTTTGGAGATGATCCGGATCCAGATTCTAGATCAGGATTCGCATTTTTCACTGTTTTAAAGATAACGTCAAACTACACGACGGATTTGACGAAAATTTTCACCACAGATAGATCTCAGATCATGGTTGACCCCATTATATTTTGGAGATGATCCGGATCCAGATTCTAGATCAGGATTCGCATTTTTCACTGTTTTAAAGATACGTCAAACTACCGCGACGGATTTGACGAAATTTTCACCACAGATAGATCTCAGATCATGGATGACCCCATTATATTTTGGAGATGATCCGGATCCAGATTCTAGATCAGGATTCGCATTTTTCACTGTTTTATAGATAACGTCAAACTACACGACGAATTTGACGAAATTTTCACCACAGATATATCTCAGATCATGGATGACCCCATTATATTTTGGAGATGATCCGGATCCAGATTCTAGATCAGGATTCGCATTTTTCACTGTTTTAAAGATAACGTCAAACTACACGACGAATTTGACGAAATTTTCACCACAAATAGATCTCAGATCATGGATGACCCCATTATATTTTGGAGATGATCCGGATCCAGATTCTAGATCAGGATTCGCATTTTTCACTGTTTTATAGATAACGTCAAACTACACGACGGATTTGACGAAATTTTCACCACAGATAGATCTCAGATCATGGATGACCCCATTATATTTTGGAGATGATCCGGATCCAGATTCTAGATCAGGATTCGCATTTTTCACTGTTTTAAAGATTACGTCAAACTACACGACGAATTCGACGAAATTTTCACCACAAATAGATCTCAGATCATGGTTGACCCCATTATATTTTGGAGATGATCCGGATCCAGATTCTAGATCAGGATTCGCATTTTTCACTGTTTTAAAGATAACGTCAAACTACACGACGAATTTGACGAAATTTTCAACACAGATAGATCTAAGATCATGGATGACCCCATTATATTTTGGAGATGATCCGGATCCAGATTCTAGATCAGGATTCGCATTTTTCACTTTTTAAAGATAACGTCAAACTACACGTCGAATTTAACGAAATTTTCACCACAGATAGATCTCAGATCATGGTGCACCCCATTATATTTTGGAGATGATCCGGATCCAGATTCTAGATCAGGATTCGCATTTTTCACTGTTTTAAAGATAACGTCAAACTACACGACGAATTTGACGAAATTTTCACTGCAGAGAGATCTCAGATCATGGTTGACCCCATTATATTTTGGAGATGATCAGGATCCAGATTCTAGATCAGGATTCGCATTTTTCACTGTTTTAAAGATAACGTCAAACTACGCGACGGATTTGACGAAATTTTCACCACAGATAGATCTCAGATCATGGTTGACCCCATTATATTTTGGAGATGATCCCGATCCAGATTCTAGATCAGGATTCGCATTTTTCACTGTTTTAAAGATAACGTCAAACTACACGACGCATTTGACGAAATTTTCACCACAGATAGATCTCAGATCATGGTTGACCCCATTATATTTTGGAGATGATCCGGATCCAGATTCTAGATCAGGATTCGCATTTTTCACTGTTTTAAAGATAACGTCAAACTACACGACGGATTTGACGAAATTTTCACCACAGATAGATCTCAGATCATGGTGCACCCCATTATATTTTGGAGATGATCCGGATCCAGATTCTAGATCAGGATTCGCATTTTTCACTGTTTTAAAGATAACGTCAAACTACACGACGAATTTGACGAAATTTTTACCACAGTTAGATCTCAGATCAAGGTTGACCCCATTATATTTTGGAGATGATCCGGATCCAGATTCTAGATTAGGATTTGCATTTTTCACTGTTTTAAAGATAACGTCAAACTACGCGACGGATTTGACGAAATTTTCACCACAGATAGATCTCAGATAAAGGTTGACCCCATTATATTTTGGAGATGATCCGGATCCAGATTCTAGATCAGGATTCACATTTTTCACTGTTTTATAGATAACGTCAAACTACACGACGAATTTGACGAAATTTTCATCACAGATAGATCTCAGATCATGGATGACCACATTATATTTTGGAGATGATCCGGATCCAAATTGTAGATCAGGATTCGCATTTTTCATTGTTTTAAAGATAACGTCAAACTACACGACGAATTAGCCAAAATTTTCACCACAGATAGATCTCAGATCATGGTTGACCCCATTATATTTTGGAGATGATCCGGATCCAGATTCTAGCTCAGGATTTGCATTTTTCATTGTTTTAAAGATAACATCAAACTACACGACCAATTTGACGAAATTTTCACCACAGATAGATCTCAGATCATGGTTAACCCCATTATATTTTGGAGATGATCCGGATCCAGATTCTAGATCATGATTCGCATTTTTCACTGTTTTAAAGATAACGTCAAATTACACGACGAATTTGACGAAATTTTCACCACAGATAGATCTCAGATCATGGATGACCCCATTATATTTTGAGATGATCCGGATCCAGATTCTAGATCAGGATTCGCATTTTTCACTGTTTTAAAGATAAAGTCAAACTACACGACGAATTTAACGTAATTTTCACCACAGATAGATCTCAGATCATGGTGCACCCCATTATATTTTGGAGATGATCCGGATCCAGATTCTAGATCAGGATTCGCATTTTTCACTGTTTTAAAGATAACGTCAAACTACACGACGGATTTGACGAAATTTTCACCACAGAGAGATCTCAGATCATGGATGACCCCATTATATTTTGAGATGATCCGGATCCAGATTCTAGATTAGTATTTGCATTTTTCACTGTTTTAAAGATAACTTCAAACTACACGACGAATTTGACGAAATTTTCACCACAGATAGATCTCAGATCATGGGTGACCCCATTATATTTTGGAGATGATCCGGATCCAGATTCTAGATCAGGATTCGCATTTTTCACTGTTTTATAGATAACGTCAAACTACATGACGGATTTGACAAAATTTTTACCACAGATAGATCTCAGATCATGGATGACCCCATTATATTTTGGAGATGATCCGGATCTAGATTCTATATCAGGATTCGCATTTTTCACTGTTTTAAAGATAACGTCAAACTAAACGACGCATTTGACGAAATTTTTACCACATATAGATCTCAGATCATGGTTGACCCCATTATATTTTGGAGATGATCCGGATCCAGATTCAAGATCAGGATTCACATTTTTCATTGTTTTAAAGATAACGTCAAACTACACGACGCATTTGACGAAATTTTTACCACAGATAGATCTCAGATCATTGTTGACCCCATTATATTTTGGAGATGATCCGGATCCAGATTCTAGATCAGGATTCGCATTTTTCACTGTTTTAAAGATACGTCAAACTACAAGACGGATTTGACGAAATTTTTACCACAGATAGATCTCAGATCATGGTTGACCCCATTATATTTTGGAGATGATCAGGATCCAGATTCTAGATCAGGATTCGCATTTTTCACTGTTTTATAGATTAAGTCAAACTACACGACGAATTTGACGAAATTTTCACCACAGATAGATTTCAGATCATGGATGACCCCATTATATTTTGGATATGATCCGGATCCATATTCTAGATCAGGATTCGCATTTTTCACTGTTTTAAAGATAACGTCAAACTACACGACGAATTTGACGAAATTTTTACCACAGATGGATCTAAGATCATGGATGACCCCATTATATTTTGGAGATGATCCAGATCCAGATTCTAGATCAGGATTCGCATTTTTCACTGTTTTAAAGATAACGTCAAACTACACGACGAATTTGACGTAATTTTCACCACAGATAGATCTAAGATCATGGATGACCCCATTATATTTTGGAGATGATCCAGATCCCTATTCTAGATCAGGATTCGCATTTTTCACTGTTTTAAAGATAACGTCAAACTACACGACGAATTTGACGAAATTTTCACCACAGATAGAGCTAAGATCATGGATGACCCCATTATATTTTGGAGATGATCCAGATCCAGATTCTAGATCAGAATTCGCATTTTTCACTGTTTTAAAGATAACGTCAAACTACACGACGCATTTGACGAAATTTTCACCACAAATAGATCTCAGATGATGGTTGACCCCATTATATTTTGGAGATGATCCGGATCCAGATTCTAGATCAGGATTCGCATTTTTCACTGTTTTATAGATAACGTCAAACTACACGACGGATTTGACGAAATTTTTACCACAGATAAATCTCAGATCATGGATGACCCCATTATATTTTGGAGATGATCCAGATCCAGATTCTAGATCAGGATTCGCATTTTTCATTGTTTTAAAGATAACGTCAAACTACACGACGCATTTGACGAAATTTTTACCACAGATAGATCTCAGATCATTGTTGACCCCATTATATTATGGAGATGATCCGGATCCAGATTCTAGATCAGGATTCGCATTTTTCACTGTTTTAAAGATACGTCAAACTACAAGACGGATTTGACGAAATTTTTACCACAGATAGATCTCAGATCATGGTTGACCCCATTATATTTTGGAGATGATCAGGATCCAGATTCTAGATCAGGATTCGCATTTTTCACTGTTTTATAGATTAAGTCAAACTACACAACGAATTTGACGAAATTTTCACCACAGATAGATCTCAGATCATGGATGACCCCATTATATTTTGGAAATGATCCGGATACATATTCTAGATCAGGATTCACATTTTTCACTGTTTTAAAGATAACGTCAAACTACACGACGAATTTGACGAAATTTTTACCACAGATAGATCTAAGATCATGGATGACCCCATTATGTTTTGGAGATGATCCAGATCCAGATTCTAGATCAGGATTCGCATTTTTCACTGTTTTAAAGATAACGTCAAACTACACGACGAATTTGACGTAATTTTCACCACAGATAGATCTAAGTTCATGGATGACCCCATTATATTTTGGAGATGATCCAGATCCCTATTCTAGATCAGGATTCGCATTTTTCACTGTTTTAAAGATAACGTCAAACTACACGACGAATTTGACGAAATTTTCACCACAGATAGAGCTAAGATCATGGATGGCCCCATTATATTTTGGAGATGATCCAGATCCAGATTCTAGATCAGAATTCGCATTTTTCACTGTTTTAAAGATAACGTCAAACTACACAACGCATTTGACGAAATTTTCACCACAAATAGATCTCAGATAATGGTTGACCCCATTATATTTTGGAGATGATCCGGATCCAGATTCTAGATCAGGATTCGCATTTTTCACTGTTTTATAGATAACGTCAAACTACAAGACGGATTTGACGAAATTTTTACCACAGATAAATCTCAGATCATGGATGACCCCATTATATTTTGGAGATGATCCGGATCCAGATTCTAGATCAGGATTCTCATTTTTCATTGTTTTAAAGATAACGTCAAACTACACAACGAATCTGACGAAATTTTTACCACAGAGAGGTCTCAGATCATGGTTGACCCCATTATATTTTGGAAATGATCCGGATCCAGTTTCTAGATCAGGATTCGCATATTTCACTGTTTTAAAGATAACGTCAAACTACACGACGAATTTGACGTAATTTGCACCATAGATAGATCTCAGATCATGGATGACCCCATTATATTTTGAAGATTATCCGGATCCAGATTCTAGATCAGGATTTGCATTTTTCACTGTTTTATAGATAACGTCAAACTACATGACGGATTTGATGAAATTTTCACCACAGATAGATCTCAGATCATGGTTGACCCCATTATATTTTGGAGATGATCCGGATCCAGATTCTAGATCAGGATTCACATTTTTCACTGTTTTAAAGATAACGTCAAACTACACGATGAATTTGACAAAATTTTCACCACAGATAGATCTCAGATCATGGATGACCCCATTATATTTTGGAGATGATCCGGATCCATATTCTAGATCAGGATTCACATTTTTCACTGTTTTAAAGATAACGTCAAACTACATGACGAATTTAACGAAATTTTCACCACAGATAGATCTCAGATCATGGTGCACCCCATTATATTTTGGAGATGATCCGGATCCAGATTCTAGATCAGGATTCGCATTTTTCACTGTTTTAAAGATAACGTCAAACTACACGACGAATTTGACGAAATTTTCACTGCAGAGAGATCTCAGATCATGGATGACCCCATTATATTTTGGAGATGATCCGGATCCAGATTCTAGATCAGGATTCGCATTTTTCACTGTTTTAAAGATAACGTCAAACTACACGACGAATTTGACGAAATTTTCACCACAGATAGATCTCAGATCATGGTTGACCCCATTATATTTTGGAGATGACCCGGATCCACATTCTAGATCAGGATTTGCATTTTTCACTGTTTTAAAGATAACGTCAAACTACATGACGGATTTGACGAAATTTTCACCACAGATAGATCTCAGATCATGGTTGACCCCATTATATTTTGGAGATGATCCGGATCCAGATTCTAGATCAGGATTCGCATTTTTCACTGTTTTGAAGATAACGTCAAACTACACTACGAATTTGACGAAATTTTCACCACAGATAGATCTCAGATCATGGATGACCCCATTATATTTTGGAGATGATCCGGATCCAGATTCTAGATCAGGATTCATTTTTCACTGTTTTAAAGATAACGTCAAACTACACGACGGATTTGACGAAATTTTTACCACAGATAGATCTCAGATCATGGATGACCCCATTATATTTTGGAGATGATCCGGATCCAGATTCTAGATCAGGATTCGCATTTTTCACTGTTTTAAAGATAACGTCAAACTACACGACGGATTTGACGAAATTTTTACCACAGATAGATCTCAGATCATGGTTGACCCCATTATATTTTGGAGATGATCCGGATCCAGATTCTAGATCAGGATTCGCATTTTTCACTGTTTTAAAGATACGTCAAACTACACGACGAATTTGACGAAATTTTCACCACAGATAGATCTCAGATCATGGTTGACCCCATTATATTTTGGAGATGATCCGGATCCAGATTCTAGATCAGGATTCGCATTTTTCACTGTTTTAAAGATAACGTCAAACTACACGACGAATTTGACGAAATTTTCACCACAGATAGATCTCAGATCATGGTGACCCCATTATATTTTGGAGATGATCCGGATCCAATTCTAGATCAGGATTCGCATTTTTCACTGTTTTAAAGATAACGTCAAACTACACGACGAATTTGACGAAATTTTTACCACAGAGATCTCAGATCATGGATGACCCCATTATATTTTGGAGATGATCCGGATCCAGATTCTAGATCAGGATTCGCATTTTTCACAGTTTTAAAGATAACGTCAAACTACACGACGAATTTGACAAAATTTTCACCACAGATAGATCTCAGATCATGGTTGACCCCATTATATTTTGGAGATGATCCGGATCCAGATTCTAGATCAGGATTCGCATTTTTCACTGTTTTATAGAAAACGTCAAACTACACAACGGATTTGACAAATTTTTACCACAGATATATCTCAGATCATGGATGACCCCATTATATTTTGGAGATGATCCGGATCCAGATTCTATATCAGGATTCACATTTTTCACTGTTTTAAAGATAACTTCAAACTACACGACGGATTTGACAAATTTTCACCACAGATAGATCTCAGATCATGGTTGACCCCATTATATTTTGGAGATGATCAGGATCCAGATTCTAGATCAGGATTTGCATTTTTCACTGTTTTAAAGATAACGTCAAACTACATGACGGATTTGACGAAATTTTCACCACAGATAGATCTCAGATCATGGTGCACCCCATTATATTTTGGAGATGATCCGGATCCAGATTCTAGATCAGGATTCGCATTTTTCACTGTTTTAAAGATAACGTCAAACTACACGACGAATTTGACGAAATTTTCACTGCAGAGAGATCTCAGATCATGGTGCACCCCATTATATTTTGGAGATGATCCGGATCCAGATTCTAGATCAGGATTCGCATTTTTCACTGTTTTAAAGATAACATCAAACTACACAACGAATTTGACGAAATTTTCACCACAGATAGATCTCAGATCATGGTTGACCCCATTATATTCTAGAGATGATCCGGATCCAGATTCTAGATCAGGATTCGCATTTTTCACTGTTTTATAGAAAACGTCAAACTACACAACGGATTTGACGAAATTTTTACCACAGATAGATCTCAGATCATGGATGACCCCATTATATTTTGGAGATGATCCGGATCCATATTCTAGATCAGGATTCACATTTTTCACTGTTTTAAAGATAACGTCAAACTACACGACGAATTTGACGAAATTTTTACCACAGATAGATCTCAGATCATGGTTGACCCCATTATATTTTGGAGATGATCCGGATCCAGATTCTATATCAGGATTCGCATTTTTCACTGTTTTAAAGATAACGTCAAACTACACGACGCATTTGACGAAATTTTTACCACAGATAGATCTCAGATCATGGATGACCCCATTATATTTTGGAGATGATCAGGATCCAGATTCTAGATCAGGATTCGTATTTTTCATTGTTTTAAAGATAACGTCAAACTACACGACGCATTTGACGAAATTTTTACCACAGATAGATCTCAGATCATTGTTGACCCCATTATATTTTGGAGATGATCCGGATCCAGATTCTAGATCAGGATTCGCATTTTTCACTGTTTTAAAGATACGTCAAACTACAAGTCGGATTTGACGAAATTTTTACCACAGATAGATCTCAGATCATGGTTGACCCCATTATATTTTGGAGATGATCAGGATCCAGATTCTAGATCAGGATTCGCATTTTTCACTGTTTTATAGATTACGTCAAACTACACGACGAATTTGACGAAATTTTCACCAGAGATAGATCTAAATTCATGGATGACCCCATTATATTTTAGAGATGATCCAGATCCAGATTCTAGATCAGGATTCGCATTTTTCACTGTTTTAAAGAAAACGTCAAACTACACGACGAATTTGACGTAATTTTCACCACAGATAGATCTAAGATCATGGATGACCCCATTATATTTAGGAGATGATCCAGATCCCTATTCTAGATCAGGATTCGCATTTTTCACTGTTTTAAAGATAACGTCAAACTACACGACAAATTTGACGAAATTTTCACCACAGATAGATCTAAGATCATGGATGACCCCATTATATTTTGGAGATGATCCAGATCCAGATTCTAGATCAGGATTTGCATTTTTCACTGTTTTAAAGATAACGTCAAACTACACGACGGATTTGACGAAATTTTCACCACAGATAGATCTCAGATAATGGTTGACCCCATTATATTTTGGAGATGATCCGGATCCAGATTCTAGATCAGGATTCGCATTTTTCACTGTTTTATAGATAACGTCAAACTACACGACGGATTTGACGAAATTTTCACCACAGATAGATCTAGATCATGGTGACCCCATTATATTTTGGAGATGATCCGGATCCAGATTCTAGATCAGGATTCGCATTTTTCACTGTTTTAAAGATAACGTCAAACTACACGACAAATTTGACGAAATTTTCACCACAGATAGATCTCAGATCATGGTGACCCCATTATATTTTGGAGATGATCCGGATCCAGATTCTAGATCAGGATTCGCATTTTTCACTGTTTTAAAGATAACGTCAAACTACACGACGAATTTGACGAAATTTTCACCACAGATAGATCTCAGATCATGGATGACCCCATTATATTTTGGAGATTATCCGGATCCAGATTCTAGATCAGGATTCGCATTTTTCACTGTTTTATAGATAACGTCAAACTACACGACGGATTTGACGAAATTTTCACCACAGATAGATCTCAAATCATGGATGACCCCATTATATTTTGGAGATGATCCGGATCCAGATTCTAGATCAGGATTCGCATTTTTCATTGTTTTAAAGATAACGTCAAACTACACGACGAATTTGACGAAATTTTTACCACAGATAGATCTCAGATCATGGTTGACCCCATTATATTTTGGAGATGATCCGGATCCAGATTCTAGATCAAGGATTCGCATTTTTCACTGTTTTAAAGATAACGTCAAACTACACGACGAATTTGACGAAATTTTCACCACAGATAGATCTCAGATCATGGTGACCCCATTATATTTTGGAGATGATCCGGATCCAGATTCTAGATCAGGATTCGCATTTTTCACTGTTTTAAAGATAACGTCAAACTACACGACGAATTTGACGAAATTTTCACTGCAGAGAGATTTCAGATCATGGATGACCCCATTATATTTTGGAGATGATCCGGATCCAGATTCTAGATCAGGATTCGCATTTTTCACTGTTTTAAAGATAACGTCAAACTACACGACGAATTTGACGAAATTTTCACCACAGATAGATCTCAGATCATGGATGACCCCATTATATTTTGGAGATGATCCGGATCCAGATTCTAGATCAGGATTCGCATTTTTCACTGTTTTAAAGATAACGTCAAACTACACGACGAATTTAACGAAATTTTCACCACAGATAGATCTCAGATCATGGTGCACCCCATTATATTTTGGAGATGATCCGGATCCAGATTCTAGATCAGGATTCGCATTTTTCACTGTTTTAAAGATAACGTCAAACTACACGACGAATTTGACGAAATTTTCACTGCAGAGATAGATCTCAGATCATGGATGACCCCATTATATTTTGGAGATGATCCGGATCCAGATTCTAGATCAGGATTCGCATTTTTCACTGTTTTAAAGATAACGTCAAACTACACGACGAATTTGACGAAATTTTCACCACAGATAGATCTCAGATCATGGTTGACCCCATTATATTTTGGAGATGATCCGGATCCAGATTCTAGATCAGGATTCGCATTTTTCACTGTTTTATAGATAACGTCAAACTACACAACGGATTTGACGAAATTTTTACCACAGATAGATCTCAGATCATGGATGACCCCATTATATTTTGGAGATGATCCGGATCCAGATTCTAGATCAGGATTCACATTTTTCACTGTTTTAAAGATAACGTCAAACTACACGACGAATTTGACGAAATTTTCACCACAGATAGATCTCAGATCATGGTTGACCCCATTATATTTTGGAGATGATCCGGATCCAGATTCTATATCAGGATTCGCATTTTTCACTGTTTTAAAGATAACGTCAAACTACACGACGCATTTGACGAAATTTTTACCACAGATAGATCTCAGATCATGGATGACCCCATTATATTTTGGAGATGATCAGGATCCAGATTCTAGATCAGGATTCGCATTTTTCATTGTTTTAAAGATAACGTCAAACTACACGACGCATTTGACGAAATTTTTACCACAGATAGATCTCAGATCATTGTTGACCCCATTATATTTTGGAGATGATCCGGATCCAGATTCTAGATCAGGATTCGCATTTTTCACTGTTTTAAAGATACGTCAAACTACAAGGGATTTGACGAAATTTTTACCACAGATAGATCTCAGATCATGGTTGACCCCATTATATTTTGGAGATGATCAGGATCCAGATTCTAGATCAGGATTCGCATTTTTCACTGTTTTATAGATTACGTCAAACTACACGACGAATTTGACGAAATTTTCACCACAGATAGATCTCAGATCATGGATGACTCCATTATATTTTGGAGATGATCCGGATCCAGATTCTATATCAGGATTCGCATTTTTCACTGTTTTAAAGATAACGTCAAACTACACGACGAATTTGACGAAATTTTCACCAGAGATAGATCTAATCATGGATGACCCCATTATATTTTGGAGATGATCCAGATCCAGATTCTAGATCAGGATTCGCATTTTTCACTGTTTTAAAGATAACGTCAAACTACACGACGAATTTGACGTAATTTTCACCACAGATAGATCTAAGATCATGGATGACCCCATTATATTTTGGAGATGATCCAGATCCCTATTCTAGATCAGGATTCGCATTTTTCACTGTTTTAAAGATAACGTCAAACTACACGACAAATTTGACGAAATTTTCACCACAGATAGATCTAAGATCATGGATGACCCCATTATATTTTGGAGATGATCCAGATCCAGATTCTAGATCAGGATTCGCATTTTTCACTGTTTTAAAGATAACGTCAAACTACACGACGGATTTGACGAAATTTTCACCACAGATAGATCTCAGATAATGGTTGACCCCATTATATTTTGGAGATGATCCGGATCCAGATTCTAGATCAGGATTCGCATTTTTCACTGTTTTATAGATAACGTCAAACTACACGACGGATTTGACGAAATTTTTACCACAGATAAATCTCAGATCATGGTGACCCCATTATATTTTGGAGATGATCCGGATCCAGATTCTAGATCAGGATTCGCATTTTTCACTGTTTTAAAGATAACGTCAAACTACACGACGAATTTGACGAAATTTTTACCACAGATAGATCTCAGATCATGGTTGACCCCATTATATTTTGGAGATGATCCGGATCCAGATTCTAGATCAGGATTCGCATTTTTCACTGTTTTAAAGATAACGTCAAACTACACGACGAATTTGACGTAATTTGCACCACAGATAGATCTCAGATCATGGATGACCCCATTATATTTTGAAGATTATCCGGATCCAGATTCTAGATCAGGATTTGCATTTTTCACTGTTTTATAGATAACGTCAAACTACACGACGGATTTGACGAAATTTTCACCACAGATAGATCTAAATCATGGATGACCCCATTATATTTTGGAGATGATCGGATCCAGATTCTAGATCAGGATTCGCATTTTTCACTGTTTTAAAGATTACGTCAAACTACACGACGAATTTGACGAAATTTTCACCACAGATAGATCTCAGATCATGGTTGACCCCATTATATTTTGGAGATGATCCGGATCCAGATTCTAGATCAGGATTCGCATTTTTCACTGTTTTAAAGATAACGTCAAACTACACGACGAATTTGACGAAATTTTCACCACAGATAGATCTCAGATCATGGATGACCCCATTATATTATGGAGATGATCCGGATCCAGATTCTAGATCAGGATTCGCATTTTTCACTTTTTTAAAGATAACGTCAAACTACACGATGAATTTAACGAAATTTTCACCACAGATAGATCTCAGATCATGGTGCACCCCATTATATTTTGGAGATGATCCGGATCCAGATTCTAGATCAGGATTCGCATTTTTCACTGTTTTAAAGATAACGTCAAACTACACGACGAATTTGACGAAATTTTCACTGCAGAGAGATTTCAGATCATGGATGACCCCATTATATTTTGGAGATTATCCGGATCCAGATTCTAGATCAGGATTCGCATTTTTCACTGTTTTATAGATAACGTCAAACTACACGACGGATTTGACGAAATTTTTACCACAGATAAATCTCAGATCATGGATGACCCCATTATATTTTGGAGATGATCCGGATCCAGATTCTAGATAAGGATTCGCAATTTTCATTGTTTTAAAGATAACGTCAAACTACACGACGAATTTAACGAAATTTTTACCACAGATAGATCTCAGATCATGGTTGACCCCATTATATTTTGGAGATGATCCGGATCCAGATTCTAGATCAAGATTTGCATTTTTCACTGTTTTAAAGATAACGTCAAACTACACGACGAATTTGACGTAATTTGAACCACAGATAGATCTCAGATCATGGATGACCCCATTATATTTTGAATATTATCCGGATCCAGATTCTAGATCAGGATTTGCATTTTTCACTGTTTTATAGATAACGTCAAACTACACGACGAATTTGACGAAATTTTCACTGCAGAGAGATTTCAGATCATGAATGACCCCATTATATTTTGGAGATGATCCGGATCCAGATTCTAGATCAGGATTCGCATTTTTCACTGTTTTAAAGATAACGTCAAACTACACGACGAATTTGACGAAATTTTCACCACAGATAGATCTCAGATCATGGATTACCCCATTATATTTTGGAGATTATCCGGATCCAGATTCTAGATCAGGATTCACATTTTTCACTGTTTTAAAGATAACGTCAAACTACACGACGAATTTAACGAAATTTTCACCACAGATAGATCTCAGATCATGGTGCACCCCATTATATTTTGGAGATGATCCGGATCCAGATTCTAGATCAGGATTCGCATTTTTCACTGTTTTAAAGATAACGTCAAACTACACGACGAATTTGACGAAATTTTCACTGCAAAGAGATCTCAGATCATGGATGACCCCCATTATATTTTGGAGATGATCCGGATCCAAATTCTAGATCAGGATTCGCATTTTTCACTGTTTTAAAGATAACGTCAAACTACACGACGAATTTGACGAAATTTTCACCACAGATAGATCTCAGATCATGGTTGACCCCATTATATTTTGGAGATGATCCGGATCCAGATTCTAGATCAGGATTCGCATTTTTCACTGTTTTATAGATAACGTCAAACTACACAACGGATTTGAGGAAAATTTTTACCACAGATAGATCTCAGATCATGGATGACCCCATTATATTTTGGAGATGATCCGGATCCAGATTCTAGATCAGGATTCGCATTTTTCACTGTTTTAAAGATAACGTCAAACTACACGACGAATTTGACGAAATTTTCACCACAGATAGATCTCAGATCATGGTTGACCCCATTATATTTTGGAGATGATCCGGATCCAGATTCTATATCAGGATTCGCATTTTTCACTGTTTTAAAGATAACGTCAAACTACACGACGCATTTGACGAAATTTTTACCACGGATAGATCTCAGATCATGGTTGACCCCATTATATTTTGGAGATGATCAGGATCCAGATTCTAGATCAGGATTCGCATTTTTCATTGTTTTAAAGATAACGTCAAACTACATGACGCATTTGACAAAATTTTTACCACAGATAGATCTCAAATCATTGTTGACCCCATTATATTTTGGAGATGATCCGGATCCAGATTCTAGATCAGGATTCGCATTTTTCACTGTTTTAAAGATACGTCAAACTACAAGACGGATTTGACGAAATTTTTACCACAGATAGATCTCAGATCATGGTTGACCCCATTATATTTTGGAGATGATCAGGATCCAGATTCTAGATCAGGATTCGCATTTTTCACTGTTTTATAGATTACGTCAAACTACACGACGAATTTGACGAAATTTTCACCACAGATAGATCTCAGATCATGGATGACTCCATCATATTTTGGAGATGATCTGGATCCAGATTCTAGATCAGGATTCGCATTTTTCACTGTTTTAAAGATAACGTCAAACTACACGACGAATTTGACGAAATTTTCACCAGAGATAGATCATGGATGACCCCATTATATTTTGGAGATGATCCAGATCCAGATTCTAGATCAGGATTCGCATTTTTCACTGTTTTAAAGATAACGTCAAACTACACGACGAATTTGACGTAATTTTCACCACAGATAGATCTAAGATCATGGATGACCCCATTATATTTTGGAGATGATCCAGATCCGTATTCTAGATCAGGATTCGCATTTTTCACTATTTTAAAGATAACATCAAACTAAACGACGAATTTGACGAAATTTTCACCACAGATAGATCTAAGATCATGGATGACCCCATTATATTTTGGAGATGATCCAGATCCAGATTCTAGATCAGGATTCGCATTTTTCACTGTTTTAAAGATAACGTCAAACTACACAACGGAATTGACGGAATTTTCACCACAGATAGATCTCAGATAATGGTTGACCCCATTATATTTTGGAGATGATCCGGATCCAGATTCTAGATCAGGATTCGCATTTTGCACTGTTTTATAGATTACGTCAAACTACACGACGGATTTGACGAAATTTTTACCACAGATAAATCTCAGATCATGGATGACCCCATTATATTTTGGAGATGATCCGGATCCAGATTCTAGATCAGGATTCGCATTTTTCACTGTTTTAAAGATAACGTCAAACTACACGACGAATTTGACGAAATTTTTACCACAGATAGATCTCAGATCATGGTTGACCCCATTATATTTTGGAGATGGTCTGGATCCAGATTCTAGATCAGGATTCGCATTTTTAACTGTTTTAAAGATAACGTCAAACTACACGACGAATTTGACGTAATTTGCACCACAAATAGATCTCAGATCATGGATGACCCCATTATATTTTGAAGATTATCCGGATCCAGATTCTAGATCAGGATTTGCATTTTTCACTGTTTTATAGATAACGTCAAACTACACGACGGATTTGACGAAATTTTTACCACAGATAGATCTCAGATCATGGATGACCCCATTATATTTTGGAGATGATCCGGATCCAGATTCTAGATCAGGATTCGCATTTTTCACTGTTTTAAAGATTACGTCAAACTACACGACGAATTCGACGAAATTTTCACCACAAATAGATCTCAGATCATGGTTGACCCCATTATATTTTGGAGATGATCCGGATCCAGATTCTAGATCAGGATTCGCATTTTTCACTGTTTTAAAGATAACGTCAAACTACACGACGAATTTGACGAAATTTTCAACACAGATAGATCTAAGATCATGGATGACCCCATTATATTTTGGAGATGATCCGGATCCAGATTCTAGATCAGGATTCGCATTTTTCACTTTTTTAAAGATAACGTCAAACTACACGTCGAATTTAACGAAATTTTCACCACAGATAGATCTCAGATCATGGTGCACCCCATTATATTTTGGAGATGATCCGGATCCAGATTCTAGATCAGGATTCGCATTTTTCACTGTTTTAAAGATAACGTCAAACTACACGACGAATTTGACGAAATTTTCACCACAGATAGATCTCAGATCATGGATGACCCCATTATATTTTGGAGATGATCCGGATCCAGATTCTAGATCAGGATTCGCATTTTTCACTGTTTTAAAGATTACGTCAAACTACACGACGAATTCGACGAAATTTTCACCACAAATAGATCTCAGATCATGGTTGACCCCATTATATTTTGGAGATGATCCGGATCCAGATTCTAGATCAGGATTCGCATTTTTCACTGTTTTAAAGATAACGTCAAACTACACGACGAATTTGACGAAATTTTCAACACAGATAGATCTAAGATCATGGATGACCCCATTATATTTTGGAGATGATCCGGATCCAGATTCTAGATCAGGATTCGCATTTTTCACTTTTTTAAAGATAACGTCAAACTACACGTCGAATTTAACGAAATTTTCACCACAGATAGATCTCAGATCATGGTGCACCCCATTATATTTTGGAGATGATCCGGATCCAGATTCTAGATCAGGATTCGCATTTTTCACTGTTTTAAAGATAACGTCAAACTACACGACGAATTTGACGAAATTTTCACTGCAGAGAGATCTCAGATCATGGTTGACCCCATTATATTTTGGAGATGATCAGGATCCAGATTCTAGATCAGGATTCGCATTTTTCACTGTTTTAAAGATAACGTCAAACTACGCGACGGATTTGACGAAATTTTCACCACAGATAGATCTCAGATCATGGTTGACCCCATTATATTTTGGAGATGATCCCGATCCAGATTCTAGATCAGGATTCGCATTTTTCACTGTTTTAAAGATAACGTCAAACTACACGACGCATTTGACGAAATTTTTACCACAGATAGATCTCAGATCATGGTTGACCCCATTATATTTTGGAGATGATCCGGATCCAGATTCTAGATCAGGATTCGCATTTTTCACTGTTTTAAAGATAACGTCAAACTACACGACGGATTTGACGAAATTTTCACCACAGATAGATCTCAGATCATGGTGCACCCCATTATATTTTGGAGATGATCCGGATCCAGATTCTAGATCAGGATTCGCATTTTTCACTGTTTTAAAGATAACGTCAAACTACACGACGAATTTGACGAAATTTTTACCACAGATAGATCACAGATCAAGGTTGACCTCATTATATTTTGGAGATGATCCGGATCCAGATTCTAGATTAGGATTTGCATTTTTCACTGTTTTAAAGATAACGTCAAACTACGCGACGGATTTGACGAAATTTTCACCACAGATAGATCTCAGATAAAGGTTGACCCCATTATATTTTGGAGATGATCCGGATCCAGATTCTAGATCAGGATTCACATTTTTCACTGTTTTATAGATAACGTCAAACTACACGACGAATTTGACGAAATTTTCATCACAGATAGATCTCAGATCATGGATGACCACATTATATTTTGGAGATGATCCGGATCCAAATTGTAGATCAGGATTCGCATTTTTCATTGTTTTAAAGATAACGTCAAACTACACGACGAATTAGCCAAAATTTTCACCACAGATAGATCTCAGATCATGGTTGACCCCATTATATTTTGGAGATGATCCGGATCCAGATTCTACCTCAGGATTTGCATTTTTCATTGTTTTAAAGATAACATCAAACTACACGACCAATTTGACGAAATTTTCACCACAGATAGATCTCAGATCATGGTTAACCCCATTATATTTTGGAGATGATCCGGATCCAGATTCTAGATCATGATTCGCATTTTTCACTGTTTTAAAGATAACGTCAAATTACACGACGAATTTGACGAAATTTTCACCACAGATAGATCTCAGATCATGGATGACCCCATTATATTTTTGAGATGATCCGGATCCAGATTCTAGATCAGGATTCGCATTTTTCACTGTTTTAAAGATAAAGTCAAACTACACGACGAATTTAACCCTGGATAGGTACGGTCCTCGGACACCCCTTTAAGGGTATACTCGGACGCGAACGACCCCGACGCCAAAAAAAATTCTTGAAAAATCAGTTTTTGCAGTAACCTCCTTTTTTCTTTTGCCAAAAAAAACTTCAATGAATGCTTAAAACAACTGTAAAGATAAATACTACTCATCTGCAGAAAAACTATTTATTATAAATATTTTAAAAAATTAAGTAGAAAAAAAAAAGACCTGACATAAAAATTCATAAAAAAAAAGTTTATACATATATACACAAATCCTTTTAGGAATTGATTCTTGAATGTTTAGGACACATCTTGATGTATTTTGGATGAAGTCAGACCCATGGAGGTGAAGATCTGAAATGAGAAAAAAAGGGTAACTTTTTTTGGCCAAAAAAAATTGTCCAAATTTCATGAATTTTTTTGGGTACCCAAATGAAATAGGAAGTGGCTAATTTTTTTAGGGAATAAACATATATTATCCTAAAATAGAAATATGTAAAAAAATCTTCATTATTTTGTAAATTACATTTATATCAGGGGCCATATCTAAAGGTAATTTTTTGAGTACTTGGAAATTTCGTAAAAAAATACATATATTTAATATATAATATGATATTTATGCAGGTAAAAATACACCAAAATATCACAAATTCTATAGGGAACAAGAATATATATAGTTAGGGCAGCTTACGCTTCGGATATGTCCACAAAATGGCCGCCAACCACACTGACTCAGACTCCCTAATCTGCCACTTGAAATGTAGGAAGGGTATGTCAATTTCAAGGTGTTATTTACTAATCTAATTATTATTGGATATGCATAAAAATTGTATGGTGGGTTGCTGGATAATTGTCGATTATTTTACGACTATAGAATTAAAATTCTGACCCAAAAAATTTTTTTTGAAGGGAAATAAAATCGAAAAAAAAATGTAAAACAATATTTTAGCTAAAAAAATTTGATGATATTCAATAAAAAAAAAGTAAACAAAATTTTCCGACAAATAAACATCTAGAGGAATCATTACTCTGTGATAGTTCCTTAGTACGTAGTAATTTTGAAAGAATTTGGAAAAAATGAAAAAATGGCAATCACCGGAAAATCGAACACATACCTATATATACGCCATATCTGGCTAAAAAAAAGATAGGCATGGGTAGCCAGATCATCTAGAAACACTTTCCAACACTATAAAAATATAAGTTTTGCGACACTACTTGCCAATTCCTTACGGTAACATGACTAAGCAAAAAAATGCAAAACAAATAAAAAGGGGCACTCGTGGAAAAATGGCCATTCTAATATACGGCATTTCAGAAAAAAAAAATTCAGCCACGTGCTAGGCAAACCATCAAGGCATATTTTCCGACAAATAAACATATAAATGAAATATTACTCTGTGATAGTTCCTTAGTACGTAGTAATTTTGAAAGAAATGGGAAAAAACGAAAAAATGGCAATCACAGGAAAATCGAACACATACTTATATATACGCCATATCTGGCTAAAAAAAAAATAGGCATGGGTAGCCAGATCATCTAGAAACACTTTCCAACACTATAAAAATATAAGTTTTGCGACACTACTTGCCAATTCCTTACGGTAACATGACTAAGCAAAAAAATGCAAAACAAATAAAAAGGGGCACTCGCGGAAAAATGCCCAACATTCTAATATACGGCATCTCAGATAAAAAAAAAAGACATGCACGTGTTAGCCCAACCATCAAGGCACACTTTCTAACACATAAACATGAAAAAAAATCAATAATATACGGCAATTCCTTACTACGTAGTAAATTTTTACAAATATTGAAAAAAAAACAGAAATTGGCAACCGCAGTTAAATACCCAATATACCAATAACTACGTCGTATCTGACAAAAACAAAATCACGCATGGGTAGCCAGATCATCTAGACACACTTTCCAACATTAAAAAAGCAAAGGTTTTACGACACTATTTCGCAATATCTTACGGAAAAATGACTTGGCAAAAAAATTAAAAAAAATTAAAAAGGGACACTCGCGGTAAAATGCCCGACATTCTAATATACGACATCTCAGATAAAAAAAAAGACATGCACGTGTTAGCCCAACCATCAAGGCACACTTTCTAACACATAAACATGAAAAAAAAATGAATAATATACGGCAATTCCTTACTACGTAGTAATTTTTACAAATATTGAAAAAAAAAACAGAAATTGGTAACCGCAGTTAAATACCCAATATACCAATAACTACGTCGTATCTGACAAAAACAAAGTCATGCATGGGTAGCCAGATCATCTAGACACACTTTCCAACACTAAACAAGCAAAAGTTTTACGACACTATTTGGCAATATCTTACGGAAAAATGACTTGGCAAAAAAATGAAAAAAAAATGAAAAAGGGGCACTCGCGGTAAAATGGTCCTCGTGGTGATGAACGACATTTTAACTAAAAAAAAAAACATGCACATGGTAGCCAAACAATCCACCAAGACTTTCCACAACTGATAACCTATACAAGTTGCACCATTCTACGACAATTTCATAATACGTAATAACTTTGATAATTATGCAAACTACCTCAGAAGGGTAAACTCGGACGCGAACGACCCCGACGCGTCTCAGAAATCGGGGAAGGAGTACAGCTACAGCAATGCACATCTGGACACTACTAGAGCGTGTAGGGGAGACACCTCCTGCAGGTCGATCACCCACAAATTCAGTCACAGGGGTGAGTCACGTGAGAAAAACCTGTTTTTTTTTGACGCTCGGGGTCGCAAACGACCCACCGTACCTATCCAGGGTTAACGTAATTTTCACCACAGATAGATCTCAGATCATGGTGCACCCCATTATATTTTGGAGATGATCCGGATCCAGATTCTAGATCAGGATTCGCATTTTTCACTGTTTTAAAGATAACGTCAAACTACACGACGGATTTGACGAAATTTTCACCACAGAGAGATCTCAGATCATGGATGACCCCATTATATTTTTGAGATGATCCGGATCCAGATTCTAGATTAGTATTTGCATTTTTCACTGTTTTAAAGATAACTTCAAACTACACGACGAATTTGACGAAATTTTCACCACAGATAGATCTCAGATCATGGGTGACCCCATTATATTTTGGAGATGATCCGGATCCAGATTCTAGATCAGGATTCGCATTTTTCACTGTTTTATAGATAACGTCAAACTACATGACGGATTTGACAAAATTTTTACCACAGATAGATCTCAGATCATGGATGACCCCATTATATTTTGGAGATGATCCGGATCTAGATTCTATATCAGGATTCGCATTTTTCACTGTTTTAAAGATAACGTCAAACTAAACGACGCATTTGACGAAATTTTTACCACATATAGATCTCAGATCATGGTTGACCCCATTATATTTTGGAGATGATCCGGATCCAGATTCTAGATCAGGATTCGCATTTTTCATTGTTTTAAAGATAACGTCAAACTACACGACGCATTTGACGAAATTTTTACCACAGATAGATCTCAGATCATTGTTGACCCCATTATATTTTGGAGATGATCCGGATCCAGATTCTAGATCAGGATTCGCATTTTTCACTGTTTTAAAGATAACGTCAAACTACGCGACGGAATTGACGAAATTTTCACCACAGATAGATCTCAGATCATGGTTGACCCCATTATATTTTGGAGATGATCCCGATCCAGATTCTAGATCAGGATTCGCATTTTTCACTGTTTTAAAGATAACATCAAACTACACGACGAATTTGACGTAATTTGCACCACAGATAGATCTCAGATCATGGATGACCCCATTATATTTTGAAGATTATCCGGATCCAGATTATAGATCAGGATTTGCATTTTTCACTGTTTTATAGATAACGTCAAACTACCCGACGGATTTGACGAAATTTTCACCACAGATAGATCTAAATTCATGGATGACCCCATTATATTTTGGAGATGATACGGATCCAGATTCTAGATCAGGATTCGCATTTTTCACTGTTTTAAAGATTACGTCAAACTACACGACGAATTTGACGAAATTTTCACCACAGATAGATCTCAGATCATGGTTGACCCCATTATATTTTGGAGATGATCCGGATCCAGATTCTAGATAAGGATTCGCATTTTTCACTGTTTTAAAGATAACGTCAAACTACACGACAAATTTGACGAAATTTTCACCACAGATAGATCTCAGATCATGGATGACCCCATTATATTATGGAGATGATCCGGATCCAGATTCTAGATCAGGATTCGCATTTTTCACTTTTTTAAAGATAACGTCAAACTACACGATGAATTTAACGAAATTTTCACCACAGATAGATCTCAGATCATGGTGCACCCCATTATATTTTGGAGATGATCCGGATCCAGATTCTAGATCAGGATTCGCATTTTTCACTGTTTTAAAGATAACGTCAAACTACACGACGAATTTGACGAAATTTTCACTGCAGAGAGATTTCAGATCATGGATGACCCCATTATATTTTGGAGATTATCCGGATCCAGATTCTAGATCAGGATTCGCATTTTTCACTGTTTTATAGATAACGTCAAACTACACGACGGATTTGACGAAATTTTTACCACAGATAAATCTCAGATCATGGATGACCCCATTATATTTTGGAGATGATCCGGATCCAGATTCTAGATAAGGATTCGCAATTTTCATTGTTTTAAAGATAACGTCAAACTACACGACGAATTTAACGAAATTTTTACCACAGATAGATCTCAGATCATGGTTGACCCCATTATATTTTGGAGATGATCCGGATCCAGATTCTAGATCAAGATTTGCATTTTTCACTGTTTTAAAGATAACGTCAAACTACACGACGAATTTGACGTAATTTGAACCACAGATAGATCTCAGATCATGGATGACCCCATTATATTTTGAATATTATCCGGATCCAGATTCTAGATCAGGATTTGCATTTTTCACTGTTTTATAGATAACGTCAAACTACACGACGAATTTGACGAAATTTTCACTGCAGAGAGATTTCAGATCATGAATGACCCCATTATATTTTGGAGATGATCCGGATCCAGATTCTAGATCAGGATTCGCATTTTTCACTGTTTTAAAGATAACGTCAAACTACACGACGAATTTGACGAAATTTTCACCACAGATAGATCTCAGATCATGGATTACCCCATTATATTTTGGAGATTATCCGGATCCAGATTCTAGATCAGGATTCACATTTTTCACTGTTTTAAAGATAACGTCAAACTACACGACGAATTTAACGAAATTTTCACCACAGATAGATCTCAGATCATGGTGCACCCCATTATATTTTGGAGATGATCCGGATCCAGATTCTAGATCAGGATTCGCATTTTTCACTGTTTTAAAGATAACGTCAAACTACACGACGAATTTGACGAAATTTTCACTGCAAAGAGATCTCAGATCATGGATGACCCCCATTATATTTTGGAGATGATCCGGATCCAAATTCTAGATCAGGATTCGCATTTTTCACTGTTTTAAAGATAACGTCAAACTACACGACGAATTTGACGAAATTTTCACCACAGATAGATCTCAGATCATGGTTGACCCCATTATATTTTGGAGATGATCCGGATCCAGATTCTAGATCAGGATTCGCATTTTTCACTGTTTTATAGATAACGTCAAACTACACAACGGATTTGACGAAATTTTTACCACAGATAGATCTCAGATCATGGATGACCCCATTATATTTTGGAGATGATCCGGATCCAGATTCTAGATCAGGATTCGCATTTTTCACTGTTTTAAAGATAACGTCAAACTACACGACGAATTTGACGAAATTTTCACCACAGATAGATCTCAGATCATGGTTGACCCCATTATATTTTGGAGATGATCCGGATCCAGATTCTATATCAGGATTCGCATTTTTCACTGTTTTAAAGATAACGTCAAACTACACGACGCATTTGACGAAATTTTTACCACGGATAGATCTCAGATCATGGTTGACCCCATTATATTTTGGAGATGATCAGGATCCAGATTCTAGATCAGGATTCGCATTTTTCATTGTTTTAAAGATAACGTCAAACTACACGACGCATTTGACAAAATTTTTACCACAGATAGATCTCAAATCATTGTTGACCCCATTATATTTTGGAGATGATCCGGATCCAGATTCTAGATCAGGATTCGCATTTTTCACTGTTTTAAAGATACGTCAAACTACAAGACGGATTTGACGAAATTTTCACCACAGATAGATCTCAGATCATGGTTGACCCCATTATATTTTGGAGATGATCAGGATCCAGATTCTAGATCAGGATTCGCATTTTTCACTGTTTTATAGATAACGTCAAACTACACGACGAATTTGACGAAATTTTCACCACAGATAGATCTCAGATCATGGATGACCCCATTATATTTTGGAGATGATCCGGATCCAGATTCTAGATCAGGATTCGCATTTTTCACTGTTTTAAAGATAACGTCAAACTACACGACGAATTTGACGAAATTTTCACCACAGATAGATCTCAGATCATGGATGACCCCATTATATTTTGGAGATGATCCGGATCCAGATTCTAGATCAGGATTCGCATTTTTCACTGTTTTAAAGATAACGTCAAACTACACGACGAATTTGACGAAATTTTCACCACAGATAGATCTCAGATCATGGATGACCCCATTATATTTTGGAGATGATCCGGATCCGATTCTAGATCAGGATTCGCATTTTTCACTGTTTTAAAGATAACGTCAAACTACACGACGAATTTGACGAAATTTTCACCACAGATAGATCTCAGATCATGGTTGACCCCATTATATTTTGGAGATGATCCAGGATCCAGATTCTAGATCAGGATTCGCATTTTTCACTGTTTTAAAGATAACGTCAAACTACACAACGGAATTTGACGGAATTTTCACCACAGATAGATCTCAGATCATGGTTGACCCCATTATATTTTGGAGATGATCCGGATCCAGATTCTAGATCAGGATTCGCATTTTCACTGTTTTATAAGATACGTCAAACTACACGACGGATTTGACGAAATTTTCACCACAGATAGATCTCAGATCATGGTGACCCCATTATATTTTGGAGATGATCCGGATCCAGATTCTAGATCAGGATTCGCATTTTTCACTGTTTTAAAGATAACGTCAAACTACACGACGAATTTGACGAAATTTTTACCACAGATAGATCTCAGATCATGGTTGACCCCATTATATTTTGGAGATGATCAGGATCCAGATTCTAGATCAGGATTCGCATTTTTCACTGTTTTAAAGATAACGTCAAACTACACGACGAATTTGACGAAATTTTCACCACAGATAGATCTCAGATCATGGTTGACCCCATTATATTTTGGAGATGATCCGGATCCAGATTCTAGATCAGGATTCGCATTTTTCACTGTTTTATAGATAACGTCAAACTACACGACGGATTTGACGAAATTTTCACCACAGATAGATCTCAGATCATGGATGACCCCATTATATTTTGGAGATGATCCGGATCCAGATTCTAGATCAGGATTCGCATTTTTCACTGTTTTAAAGATTACGTCAAACTACACGACGAATTCGACGAAATTTTCACCACAAATAGATCTCAGATCATGGTTGACCCCATTATATTTTGGAGATGATCCGGATCCAGATTCTAGATCAGGATTCGCATTTTTCACTGTTTTAAAGATAACGTCAAACTACACGACGAATTTGACGAAATTTTCAACACAGATAGATCTAAGATCATGGATGACCCCATTATATTTTGGAGATGATCCGGATCCAGATTCTAGATCAGGATTCGCATTTTTCACTTTTTTAAAGATAACGTCAAACTACACGTCGAATTTAACGAAATTTTCACCACAGATAGATCTCAGATCATGGTGCACCCCATTATATTTTGGAGATGATCCGGATCCAGATTCTAGATCAGGATTCGCATTTTTCACTGTTTTAAAGATAACGTCAAACTACACGACGAATTTGACGAAATTTTCACTGCAGAGAGATCTCAGATCATGGTTGACCCCATTATATTTTGGAGATGATCAGGATCCAGATTCTAGATCAGGATTCGCATTTTTCACTGTTTTAAAGATAACGTCAAACTACGCGACGGATTTGACGAAATTTTCACCACAGATAGATCTCAGATCATGGTTGACCCCATTATATTTTGGAGATGATCCCGATCCAGATTCTAGATCAGGATTCGCATTTTTCACTGTTTTAAAGATAACGTCAAACTACACGACGCATTTGACGAAATTTTTACCACAGATAGATCTCAGATCATGGTTGACCCCATTATATTTTGGAGATGATCCGGATCCAGATTCTAGATCAGGATTCGCATTTTTCACTGTTTTAAAGATAACGTCAAACTACACGACGGATTTGACGAAATTTTCACCACAGATAGATCTCAGATCATGGTGCACCCCATTATATTTTGGAGATGATCCGGATCCAGATTCTAGATCAGGATTCGCATTTTTCACTGTTTTAAAGATAACGTCAAACTACACGACGAATTTGACGAAATTTTTACCACAGTTAGATCACAGATCAAGGTTGACCTCATTATATTTTGGAGATGATCCGGATCCAGATTCTAGATTAGGATTTGCATTTTTCACTGTTTTAAAGATAACGTCAAACTACGCGACGGATTTGACGAAATTTTCACCACAGATAGATCTCAGATAAAGGTTGACCCCATTATATTTTGGAGATGATCCGGATCCAGATTCTAGATCAGGATTCACATTTTTCACTGTTTTATAGATAACGTCAAACTACACGACGAATTTGACGAAATTTTCATCACAGATAGATCTCAGATCATGGATGACCACATTATATTTTGGAGATGATCCGGATCCAAATTGTAGATCAGGATTCGCATTTTTCATTGTTTTAAAGATAACGTCAAACTACACGACGAATTAGCCAAAATTTTCACCACAGATAGATCTCAGATCATGGTTGACCCCATTATATTTTGGAGATGATCCGGATCCAGATTCTAGCTCAGGATTTGCATTTTTCATTGTTTTAAAGATAACATCAAACTACACGACCAATTTGACGAAATTTTCACCACAGATAGATCTCAGATCATGGTTAACCCCATTATATTTTGGAGATGATCCGGATCCAGATTCTAGATCATGATTCGCATTTTTCACTGTTTTAAAGATAACGTCAAATTACACGACGAATTTGACGAAATTTTCACCACAGATAGATCTCAGATCATGGATGACCCCATTATATTTTTGAGATGATCCGGATCCAGATTCTAGATCAGGATTCGCATTTTTCACTGTTTTAAAGATAAAGTCAAACTACACGACGAATTTAACGTAATTTTCACCACAGATAGATCTCAGATCATGGTGCACCCCATTATATTTTGGAGATGATCCGGATCCAGATTCTAGATCAGGATTCGCATTTTTCACTGTTTTAAAGATAACGTCAAACTACACGACGGATTTGACGAAATTTTCACCACAGAGAGATCTCAGATCATGGATGACCCCATTATATTTTTGAGATGATCCGGATCCAGATTCTAGATTAGTATTTGCATTTTTCACTGTTTTAAAGATAACTTCAAACTACACGACGAATTTGACGAAATTTTCACCACAGATAGATCTCAGATCATGGGTGACCCCATTATATTTTGGAGATGATCCGGATCCAGATTCTAGATCAGGATTCGCATTTTTCACTGTTTTATAGATAACGTCAAACTACATGACGGATTTGACAAAATTTTTACCACAGATAGATCTCAGATCATGGATGACCCCATTATATTTTGGAGATGATCCGGATCTAGATTCTATATCAGGATTCGCATTTTTCACTGTTTTAAAGATAACGTCAAACTAAACGACGCATTTGACGAAATTTTTACCACATATAGATCTCAGATCATGGTTGACCCCATTATATTTTGGAGATGATCCGGATCCAGATTCAAGATCAGGATTCACATTTTTCATTGTTTTAAAGATAACGTCAAACTACACGACGCATTTGACGAAATTTTTACCACAGATAGATCTCAGATCATTGTTGACCCCATTATATTTTGGAGATGATCCGGATCCAGATTCTAGATCAGGATTCGCATTTTTCACTGTTTTAAAGATACGTCAAACTACAAGACGGATTTGACGAAATTTTTACCACAGATAGATCTCAGATCATGGTTGACCCCATTATATTTTGGAGATGATCAGGATCCAGATTCTAGATCAGGATTCGCATTTTTCATGTTTTATAGATTAAGTCAAACTACACGACGAATTTGACGAAATTTTCACCACAGATAGATTTCAGATCATGGATGACCCCATTATATTTTGGATATGATCCGGATCCATATTCTAGATCAGGATTCGCATTTTTCACTGTTTTAAAGATAACGTCAAACTACACGACGAATTTGACGAAATTTTTACCACAGATGGATCTAAGATCATGGATGACCCCATTATATTTTGGAGATGATCCAGATCCAGATTCTAGATCAGGATTCGCATTTTTCACTGTTTTAAAGATAACGTCAAACTACACGACGAATTTGACGTAATTTTCACCACAGATAGATCTAAGATCATGGATGACCCCATTATATTTTGGAGATGATCCAGATCCCTATTCTAGATCAGGATTCGCATTTTTCACTGTTTTAAAGATAACGTCAAACTACACGACGAATTTGACGAAATTTTCACCACAGATAGAGCTAAGATCATGGATGACCCCATTATATTTTGGAGATGATCCAGATCCAGATTCTAGATCAGAATTCGCATTTTTCACTGTTTTAAAGATAACGTCAAACTACACGACGCATTTGACGAAATTTTCACCACAAATAGATCTCAGATGATGGTTGACCCCATTATATTTTGGAGATGATCCGGATCCAGATTCTAGATCAGGATTCGCATTTTTCACTGTTTTATAGATAACGTCAAACTACACGACGGATTTGACGAAATTTTTACCACAGATAAATCTCAGATCATGGATGACCCCATTATATTTTGGAGATGATCCAGATCCAGATTCTAGATCAGGATTCGCATTTTTCATTGTTTTAAAGATAACGTCAAACTACACGACGCATTTGACGAAATTTTTACCACAGATAGATCTCAGATCATTGTTGACCCCATTATATTATGGAGATGATCCGGATCCAGATTCTAGATCAGGATTCGCATTTTTCACTGTTTTAAAGATACGTCAAACTACAAGACGGATTTGACGAAATTTTTACCACAGATAGATCTCAGATCATGGTTGACCCCATTATATTTTGGAGATGATCAGGATCCAGATTCTAGATCAGGATTCGCATTTTTCACTGTTTTATAGATTAAGTCAAACTACACAACGAATTTGACGAAATTTTCACCACAGATAGATCTCAGATCATGGATGACCCCATTATATTTTGGAAATGATCCGGATACATATTCTAGATCAGGATTCACATTTTTCACTGTTTTAAAGATAACGTCAAACTACACGACGAATTTGACGAAATTTTTACCACAGATAGATCTAAGATCATGGATGACCCCATTATGTTTTGGAGATGATCCAGATCCAGATTCTAGATCAGGATTCGCATTTTTCACTGTTTTAAAGATAACGTCAAACTACACGACGAATTTGACGTAATTTTCACCACAGATAGATCTAAGTTCATGGATGACCCCATTATATTTTGGAGATGATCCAGATCCCTATTCTAGATCAGGATTCGCATTTTTCACTGTTTTAAAGATAACGTCAAACTACACGACGAATTTGACGAAATTTTCACCACAGATAGAGCTAAGATCATGGATGGCCCCATTATATTTTGGAGATGATCCAGATCCAGATTCTAGATCAGAATTCGCATTTTTCACTGTTTTAAAGATAACGTCAAACTACACAACGCATTTGACGAAATTTTCACCACAAATAGATCTCAGATAATGGTTGACCCCATTATATTTTGGAGATGATCCGGATCCAGATTCTAGATCAGGATTCGCATTTTTCACTGTTTTATAGATAACGTCAAACTACAAGACGGATTTGACGAAATTTTTACCACAGATAAATCTCAGATCATGGATGACCCCATTATATTTTGGAGATGATCCGGATCCAGATTCTAGATCAGGATTCTCATTTTTCATTGTTTTAAAGATAACGTCAAACTACACAACGAATCTGACGAAATTTTTACCACAGAGAGGTCTCAGATCATGGTTGACCCCATTATATTTTGGAAATGATCCGGATCCAGTTTCTAGATCAGGATTCGCATATTTCACTGTTTTAAAGATAACGTCAAACTACACGACGAATTTGACGTAATTTGCACCATAGATAGATCTCAGATCATGGATGACCCCATTATATTTTGAAGATTATCCGGATCCAGATTCTAGATCAGGATTTGCATTTTTCACTGTTTTATAGATAACGTCAAACTACATGACGGATTTGATGAAATTTTCACCACAGATAGATCTCAGATCATGGTTGACCCCATTATATTTTGGAGATGATCCGGATCCAGATTCTAGATCAGGATTCACATTTTTCACTGTTTTAAAGATAACGTCAAACTACACGATGAATTTGACAAAATTTTCACCACAGATAGATCTCAGATCATGGATGACCCCATTATATTTTGGAGATGAACCGGATCCATATTCTAGATCAGGATTCACATTTTTCACTGTTTTAAAGATAACGTCAAACTACATGACGAATTTAACGAAATTTTCACCACAGATAGATCTCAGATCATGGTGCACCCCATTATATTTTGGAGATGATCCGGATCCAGATTCTAGATCAGGATTCGCATTTTTCACTGTTTTAAAGATAACGTCAAACTACACGACGAATTTGACGAAATTTTCACTGCAGAGAGATCTCAGATCATGGATGACCCCATTATATTTTGGAGATGATCCGGACCCAGATTCTAGATCAGGATTCGCATTTTTCACTGTTTTAAAGATAACGTCAAACTACACGACGAATTTGACGAAATTTTCACCACAGATAGATCTCAGATCATGGTTGACCCCATTATATTTTGGAGATGACCCGGATCCACATTCTAGATCAGGATTTGCATTTTTCACTGTTTTAAAGATAACGTCAAACTACATGACGGATTTGACGAAATTTTCACCACAGATAGATCTCAGATCATGGTTGACCCCATTATATTTTGGAGATGATCCGGATCCAGATTCTAGATCAGGATTCGCATTTTTCACTGTTTTGAAGATAACGTCAAACTACACTACGAATTTGACGAAATTTTCACCACAGATAGATCTCAGATCATGGATGACCCCATTATATTTTGGAGATGATCCGGATCCAGATTCTAGATCAGGATTTGCATTTTTCACTGTTTTAAATATAACGTCAAACTACACGACGGATTTGACGAAATTTTTACCACAGATAGATCTCAGATCATGGATGACCCCATTATATTTTGGAGATGATCCGGATCCAGATTCTAGATCAGGATTCGCATTTTTCACTGTTTTGAAGATAACGTCAAACTACACGACGGATTTGACGAAATTTTTACCACAGATAGATCTCAGATCATGGTTGACCTCATTATATTTTGGAGATGATCCGGATCCAGATTCTAGATCAGGATTCGCATTTTTCACTGTTTTAAAGATTACGTCAAACTACACGACGAATTTGACGAAATTTTCACCACAGATAGATCTCAGATCATGGTTGACCCCATTATATTTTGGAGATGATCCGGATCCAGATTCTAGATCAGGATTCGCATTTTTCACTGTTTTAAAGATAACGTCAAACTACACGACGAATTTAACGAAATTTTCACCACAGATAGATCTCAGATCATGGTGCACCCCATTATATTTTGGAGATGATCCGGATCCAAATTCTAGATCAGGATTCGCATTTTTCACTATTTTAAAGATAACGTCAAACTACACGACGAATTTGATGAAATTTTCACTTCAGAGAGATCTCAGATCATGGATGACCCCATTATATTTTGGAGATGATCCGGATCCAGATTCTAGATCAGGATTCGCATTTTTCACAGTTTTAAAGATAACGTCAAACTACACAACGAATTTGACAAAATTTTCACCACAGATAGATCTCAGATCATGGTTGACCCCATTATATTTTGGAGATGATCCGGATCCAGATTCTAGATCAGGATTCGCATTTTTCACTGTTTTATAGAAAACGTCAAACTACACAACGGATTTGACAAAATTTTTACCACAGATATATCTCAGATCATGGATGACCCCATTATATTTTGGAGATGATCCGGATCCAGATTCTATATCAGGATTCACATTTTTCACTGTTTTAAAGATAACTTCAAACTACACGACGGATTTGACAAAATTTTTACCACAGATAGATCTCAGATCATGGTTGACCCCATTATATTTTGGAGATGATCAGGATCCAGATTCTAGATCAGGATTTGCATTTTTCACTGTTTTAAAGATAACGTCAAACTACATGACGGATTTGACGAAATTTTCACCACAGATAGATCTCAGATCATGGTGCACCCCATTATATTTTGGAGATGATCCGGATCCAGATTCTAGATCAGGATTCGCATTTTTCACTGTTTTAAAGATAACGTCAAACTACACGACGAATTTGACGAAATTTTCACTGCAGAGAGATCTCAGATCATGGTGCACCCCATTATATTTTGGAGATGATCCGGATCCAGATTCTAGATCAGGATTCGCATTTTTCACTGTTTTAAAGATAACATCAAACTACACAACGAATTTGACGAAATTTTCACCACAGATAGATCTCAGATCATGGTTGACCCCATTATATTCTAGAGATGATCCGGATCCAGATTCTAGATCAGGATTCGCATTTTTCACTGTTTTATAGAAAACGTCAAACTACACAACGGATTTGACGAAATTTTTACCACAGATAGATCTCAGATCATGGATGACCCCATTATATTTTGGAGATGATCCGGATCCATATTCTAGATCAGGATTCACATTTTTCACTGTTTTAAAGATAACGTCAAACTACACGACGAATTTGACGAAATTTTCACCACAGATAGATCTCAGATCATGGTTGACCCCATTATATTTTGGAGATGATCCGGATCCAGATTCTATATCAGGATTCGCATTTTTCACTGTTTTAAAGATAACGTCAAACTACACGACGCATTTGACGAAATTTTTACCACAGATAGATCTCAGATCATGGATGACCCCATTATATTTTGGAGATGATCAGGATCCAGATTCTAGATCAGGATTCGTATTTTTCATTGTTTTAAAGATAACGTCAAACTACACGACGCATTTGACGAAATTTTTACCACAGATAGATCTCAGATCATTGTTGACCCCATTATATTTTGGAGATGATCCGGATCCAGATTCTAGATCAGGATTCGCATTTTTCACTGTTTTAAAGATACGTCAAACTACAAGTCGGATTTGACGAAATTTTTACCACAGATAGATCTCAGATCATGGTTGACCCCATTATATTTTGGAGATGATCAGGATCCAGATTCTAGATCAGGATTCGCATTTTTCACTGTTTTATAGATTACGTCAAACTACACGACGAATTTGACGAAATTTTCACCAGAGATAGATCTAAATTCATGGATGACCCCATTATATTTTAGAGATGATCCAGATCCAGATTCTAGATCAGGATTCGCATTTTTCACTGTTTTAAAGAAAACGTCAAACTACACGACGAATTTGACGTAATTTTCACCACAGATAGATCTAAGATCATGGATGACCCCATTATATTTAGGAGATGATCCAGATCCCTATTCTAGATCAGGATTCGCATTTTTCACTGTTTTAAAGATAACGTCAAACTACACGACAAATTTGACGAAATTTTCACCACAGATAGATCTAAGATCATGGATGACCCCATTATATTTTGGAGATGATCCAGATCCAGATTCTAGATCAGGATTTGCATTTTTCACTGTTTTAAAGATAACGTCAAACTACACGACGGATTTGACGAAATTTTCACCACAGATAGATCTCAGATAATGGTTGACCCCATTATATTTTGGAGATGATCCGGATCCAGATTCTAGATCAGGATTCGCATTTTTCACTGTTTTATAGATAACGTCAAACTACACGACGGATTTGACGAAATTTTCACCACAGATAGATCTAGATCATGGATGACCCCATTATATTTTGGAGATGATCCGGATCCAGATTCTAGATCAGGATTCGCATTTTTCACTGTTTTAAAGATAACGTCAAACTACACGACAAATTTGACGAAATTTTCACCACAGATAGATCTCAGATCATGGTGACCCCATTATATTTTGGAGATGATCCGGATCCAGATTCTAGATCAGGATTCGCATTTTTCACTGTTTTAAAGATAACGTCAAACTACACGACGAATTTGACGAAATTTTCACCACAGATAGATCTCAGATCATGGATGACCCCATTATATTTTGGAGATTATCCGGATCCAGATTCTAGATCAGGATTTGCATTTTTCACTGTTTTATAGATAACGTCAAACTACCCGACGGATTTGACGAAATTTTCACCACAGATAGATCTAAATTCATGGATGACCCCATTATATTTTGGAGATGATACGGATCCAGATTCTAGATCAGGATTCGCATTTTTCACTGTTTTAAAGATAACGTCAAACTACACGACGAATTTGACGAAATTTTCACCACAGATAGATCTCAGATCATGGTTGACCCCATTATATTTTGGAGATGATCCGGATCCAGATTCTAGATCAGGATTCGCATTTTTCACTGTTTTAAAGATAACGTCAAACTACACGACGAATTTGACGAAATTTTCACCACAGATAGATCTCAGATCATGGATGACCCCATTATATTTTGGAGATATCCGGATCCAGATTCTAGATCAGGATTCGCATTTTTCACTGTTTTATAGATAACGTCAAACTACACGACGAATTTGACGAAATTTTCACTGCAGAGAGATTTCAGATCATGGATGACCCCATTATATTTTGGAGATGATCCGGATCCAGATTCTAGATCAGGATTCGCATTTTTCACTGTTTTAAAGATAACGTCAAACTACACGACGAATTTGACGAAATTTTTACCACAGATAGATCTCAGATCATGGATTGACCCCATTATATTTTGGAGATGATCCGGATCCAGATTCTAGATCAAGGATTCGCATTTTTCACTGTTTTAAAGATAACGTCAAACTACACGACGAATTTAACGAAATTTTTACCACAGATAGATCTCAGATCATGGTGACCCCATTATATTTTGGAGATGATCCGGATCCAGATTCTAGATCAGGATTTGCATTTTTCACTGTTTTAAAGATAACGTCAAACTACACGACGAATTTGACGAAATTTTCACTGCAGAGATAGATCTCAGATCATGGATGACCCCATTATATTTTGGAGATGATCCGGATCCAGATTCTAGATCAGGATTTGCATTTTTCACTGTTTTATAGATAACGTCAAACTACACGACGAATTTGACGAAATTTTCACTGCAGAGAGATTTCAGATCATGAATGACCCCATTATATTTTGGAGATGATCCGGATCCAGATTCTAGATCAGGATTCGCATTTTTCACTGTTTTAAAGATAACGTCAAACTACACGACGAATTTGACGAAATTTTCACCACAGATAGATCTCAGATCATGGATTACCCCATTATATTTTGGAGATTATCCGGATCCAGATTCTAGATCAGGATTCACATTTTTCACTGTTTTAAAGATAACGTCAAACTACACGACGAATTTAACGAAATTTTCACCACAGATAGATCTCAGATCATGGTGCACCCCATTATATTTTGGAGATGATCCGGATCCAGATTCTAGATCAGGATTCGCATTTTTCACTGTTTTAAAGATAACGTCAAACTACACGACGAATTTGACGAAATTTTCACTGCAGAGATAGATCTCAGATCATGGATGACCCCCATTATATTTTGGAGATGATCCGGATCCAAATTCTAGATCAGGATTCGCATTTTTCACTGTTTTAAAGATAACGTCAAACTACACGACGAATTTGACGAAATTTTCACCACAGATAGATCTCAGATCATGGTTGACCCCATTATATTTTGGAGATGATCCGGATCCAGATTCTAGATCAGGATTCGCATTTTTCACTGTTTTATAGATAACGTCAAACTACACAACGGATTTGACGAAATTTTTACCACAGATAGATCTCAGATCATGGATGACCCCATTATATTTTGGAGATGATCCGGATCCAGATTCTAGATCAGGATTCGCATTTTTCACTGTTTTAAAGATAACGTCAAACTACACGACGAATTTGACGAAATTTTCACCACAGATAGATCTCAGATCATGGTTGACCCCATTATATTTTGGAGATGATCCGGATCCAGATTCTATATCAGGATTCGCATTTTTCACTGTTTTAAAGATAACGTCAAACTACACGACGCATTTGACGAAATTTTTACCACGGATAGATCTCAGATCATGGTTGACCCCATTATATTTTGGAGATGATCAGGATCCAGATTCTAGATCAGGATTCGCATTTTTCATTGTTTTAAAGATAACGTCAAACTACACGACGCATTTGACAAAATTTTTACCACAGATAGATCTCAAATCATTGTTGACCCCATTATATTTTGGAGATGATCCGGATCCAGATTCTAGATCAGGATTCGCATTTTCACTGTTTTAAAGATACGTCAAACTACAAGACGGATTTGACGAAATTTTCACCACAGATAGATCTCAGATCATGGTTGACCCCATTATATTTTGGAGATGATCAGGATCCAGATTCTAGATCAGGATTCGCATTTTTCACTGTTTTATAGATAACGTCAAACTACACGACGAATTTGACGAAATTTTCACCACAGAGATCTCAGATCATGGATGACCCCATTATATTTTGGAGATGATCCGGATCCAGATTCTAGATCAGGATTCGCATTTTTCACTGTTTTAAAGATAACGTCAAACTACACGACGAATTTGACGAAATTTTCACCACAGATAGATCTCAGATCATGGATGACCCCATTATATTTTGGAGATGATCCGGATCCAGATTCTAGATCAGGATTCGCATTTTTCACTGTTTTATAGATAACGTCAAACTACACGACGGATTTGACGAAATTTTCACCACAGATAGATCTCAGATCATGGATGACCCCATTATATTTTGGAGATGATCCGGATCCAGATTCTAGATCAGGATTCGCATTTTTCACTGTTTTAAAGATTACGTCAAACTACACGACGAATTCGACGAAATTTTCACCACAAATAGATCTCAGATCATGGTTGACCCCATTATATTTTGGAGATGATCCGGATCCAGATTCTAGATCAGGATTCGCATTTTTCACTGTTTTAAAGATAACGTCAAACTACACGACGAATTTGACGGAATTTTCAACACAGATAGATCTAAGATCATGGATGACCCCATTATATTTTGGAGATGATCCGGATCCAGATTCTAGATCAGGATTCGCATTTTTCACTTTTTTAAAGATAACGTCAAACTACACGTCGAATTTAACGAAATTTTCACCACAGATAGATCTCAGATCATGGTGCACCCCATTATATTTTGGAGATGATCCGGATCCAGATTCTAGATCAGGATTCGCATTTTTCACTGTTTTAAAGATAACGTCAAACTACACGACGAATTTGACGAAATTTTCACTGCAGAGAGATCTCAGATCATGGTTGACCCCATTATATTTTGGAGATGATCAGGATCCAGATTCTAGATCAGGATTCGCATTTTTCACTGTTTTAAAGATAACGTCAAACTACGCGACGGATTTGACGAAATTTTCACCACAGATAGATCTCAGATCATGGTTGACCCCATTATATTTTGGAGATGATCCCGATCCAGATTCTAGATCAGGATTCGCATTTTTCACTGTTTTAAAGATAACGTCAAACTACACGACGCATTTGACGAAATTTTTACCACAGATAGATCTCAGATCATGGTTGACCCCATTATATTTTGGAGATGATCCGGATCCAGATTCTAGATCAGGATTCGCATTTTTCACTGTTTTAAAGATAACGTCAAACTACACGACGGATTTGACGAAATTTTCACCACAGATAGATCTCAGATCATGGTGCACCCCATTATATTTTGGAGATGATCCGGATCCAGATTCTAGATCAGGATTCGCATTTTTCACTGTTTTAAAGATAACGTCAAACTACACGACGAATTTGACGAAATTTTTACCACAGTTAGATCACAGATCAAGGTTGACCTCATTATATTTTGGAGATGATCCGGATCCAGATTCTAGATTAGGATTTGCATTTTTCACTGTTTTAAAGATAACGTCAAACTACGCGACGGATTTGACGAAATTTTCACCACAGATAGATCTCAGATAAAGGTTGACCCCATTATATTTTGGAGATGATCCGGATCCAGATTCTAGATCAGGATTCACATTTTTCACTGTTTTATAGATAACGTCAAACTACACGACGAATTTGACGAAATTTTCATCACAGATAGATCTCAGATCATGGATGACCACATTATATTTTGGAGATGATCCGGATCCAAATTGTAGATCAGGATTCGCATTTTTCATTGTTTTAAAGATAACGTCAAACTACACGACGAATTAGCCAAAATTTTCACCACAGATAGATCTCAGATCATGGTTGACCCCATTATATTTTGGAGATGATCCGGATCCAGATTCTAGCTCAGGATTTGCATTTTTCATTGTTTTAAAGATAACATCAAACTACACGACCAATTTGACGAAATTTTCACCACAGATAGATCTCAGATCATGGTTAACCCCATTATATTTTGGAGATGATCCGGATCCAGATTCTAGATCATGATTCGCATTTTTCACTGTTTTAAAGATAACGTCAAATTACACGACGAATTTGACGAAATTTTCACCACAGATAGATCTCAGATCATGGATGACCCCATTATATTTTTGAGATGATCCGGATCCAGATTCTAGATCAGGATTCGCATTTTTCACTGTTTTAAAGATAAAGTCAAACTACACGACGAATTTAACGTAATTTTCACCACAGATAGATCTCAGATCATGGTGCACCCCATTATATTTTGGAGATGATCCGGATCCAGATTCTAGATCAGGATTCGCATTTTTCACTGTTTTAAAGATAACGTCAAACTACACGACGGATTTGACGAAATTTTCACCACAGAGAGATCTCAGATCATGGATGACCCCATTATATTTTTGAGATGATCCGGATCCAGATTCTAGATTAGTATTTGCATTTTTCACTGTTTTAAAGATAACTTCAAACTACACGACGAATTTGACGAAATTTTCACCACAGATAGATCTCAGATCATGGGTGACCCCATTATATTTTGGAGATGATCCGGATCCAGATTCTAGATCAGGATTCGCATTTTTCACTGTTTTATAGATAACGTCAAACTACATGACGGATTTGACAAAATTTTTACCACAGATAGATCTCAGATCATGGATGACCCCATTATATTTTGGAGATGATCCGGATCTAGATTCTATATCAGGATTCGCATTTTTCACTGTTTTAAAGATAACGTCAAACTAAACGACGCATTTGACGAAATTTTTACCACATATAGATCTCAGATCATGGTTGACCCCATTATATTTTGGAGATGATCCGGATCCAGATTCAAGATCAGGATTCACATTTTTCATTGTTTTAAAGATAACGTCAAACTACACGACGCATTTGACGAAATTTTTACCACAGATAGATCTCAGATCATTGTTGACCCCATTATATTTTGGAGATGATCCGGATCCAGATTCTAGATCAGGATTCGCATTTTTCACTGTTTTAAAGATACGTCAAACTACAAGACGGATTTGACGAAATTTTTACCACAGATAGATCTCAGATCATGGTTGACCCCATTATATTTTGGAGATGATCAGGATCCAGATTCTAGATCAGGATTCGCATTTTTCACTGTTTTATAGATTAAGTCAAACTACACGACGAATTTGACGAAATTTTCACCACAGATAGATTTCAGATCATGGATGACCCCATTATATTTTGGATATGATCCGGATCCATATTCTAGATCAGGATTCGCATTTTTCACTGTTTTAAAGATAACGTCAAACTACACGACGAATTTGACGAAATTTTTACCACAGATGGATCTAAGATCATGGATGACCCCATTATATTTTGGAGATGATCCAGATCCAGATTCTAGATCAGGATTCGCATTTTTCACTGTTTTAAAGATAACGTCAAACTACACGACGAATTTGACGTAATTTTCACCACAGATAGATCTAAGATCATGGATGACCCCATTATATTTTGGAGATGATCCAGATCCCTATTCTAGATCAGGATTCGCATTTTTCACTGTTTTAAAGATAACGTCAAACTACACGACGAATTTGACGAAATTTTCACCACAGATAGAGCTAAGATCATGGATGACCCCATTATATTTTGGAGATGATCCAGATCCAGATTCTAGATCAGAATTCGCATTTTTCACTGTTTTAAAGATAACGTCAAACTACACGACGCATTTGACGAAATTTTCACCACAAATAGATCTCAGATGATGGTTGACCCCATTATATTTTGGAGATGATCCGGATCCAGATTCTAGATCAGGATTCGCATTTTTCACTGTTTTATAGATAACGTCAAACTACACGACGGATTTGACGAAATTTTTACCACAGATAAATCTCAGATCATGGATGACCCCATTATATTTTGGAGATGATCCAGATCCAGATTCTAGATCAGGATTCGCATTTTTCATTGTTTTAAAGATAACGTCAAACTACACGACGCATTTGACGAAATTTTTACCACAGATAGATCTCAGATCATTGTTGACCCCATTATATTATGGAGATGATCCGGATCCAGATTCTAGATCAGGATTCGCATTTTTCACTGTTTTAAAGATACGTCAAACTACAAGACGGATTTGACGAAATTTTTACCACAGATAGATCTCAGATCATGGTTGACCCCATTATATTTTGGAGATGATCAGGATCCAGATTCTAGATCAGGATTCGCATTTTTCACTGTTTTATAGATTAAGTCAAACTACACAACGAATTTGACGAAATTTTCACCACAGATAGATCTCAGATCATGGATGACCCCATTATATTTTGGAAATGATCCGGATACATATTCTAGATCAGGATTCACATTTTTCACTGTTTTAAAGATAACGTCAAACTACACGACGAATTTGACGAAATTTTTACCACAGATAGATCTAAGATCATGGATGACCCCATTATGTTTTGGAGATGATCCAGATCCAGATTCTAGATCAGGATTCGCATTTTTCACTGTTTTAAAGATAACGTCAAACTACACGACGAATTTGACGTAATTTTCACCACAGATAGATCTAAGTTCATGGATGACCCCATTATATTTTGGAGATGATCCAGATCCCTATTCTAGATCAGGATTCGCATTTTTCACTGTTTTAAAGATAACGTCAAACTACACGACGAATTTGACGAAATTTTCACCACAGATAGAGCTAAGATCATGGATGGCCCCATTATATTTTGGAGATGATCCAGATCCAGATTCTAGATCAGAATTCGCATTTTTCACTGTTTTAAAGATAACGTCAAACTACACAACGCATTTGACGAAATTTTCACCACAAATAGATCTCAGATAATGGTTGACCCCATTATATTTTGGAGATGATCCGGATCCAGATTCTAGATCAGGATTCGCATTTTTCACTGTTTTATAGATAACGTCAAACTACAAGACGGATTTGACGAAATTTTTACCACAGATAAATCTCAGATCATGGATGACCCCATTATATTTTGGAGATGATCCGGATCCAGATTCTAGATCAGGATTCTCATTTTTCATTGTTTTAAAGATAACGTCAAACTACACAACGAATCTGACGAAATTTTTACCACAGAGAGGTCTCAGATCATGGTTGACCCCATTATATTTTGGAAATGATCCGGATCCAGTTTCTAGATCAGGATTCGCATATTTCACTGTTTTAAAGATAACGTCAAACTACACGACGAATTTGACGTAATTTGCACCATAGATAGATCTCAGATCATGGATGACCCCATTATATTTTGAAGATTATCCGGATCCAGATTCTAGATCAGGATTTGCATTTTTCACTGTTTTATAGATAACGTCAAACTACATGACGGATTTGATGAAATTTTCACCACAGATAGATCTCAGATCATGGTTGACCCCATTATATTTTGGAGATGATCCGGATCCAGATTCTAGATCAGGATTCACATTTTTCACTGTTTTAAAGATAACGTCAAACTACACGATGAATTTGACAAAATTTTCACCACAGATAGATCTCAGATCATGGATGACCCCATTATATTTTGGAGATGAACCGGATCCATATTCTAGATCAGGATTCACATTTTTCACTGTTTTAAAGATAACGTCAAACTACATGACGAATTTAACGAAATTTTCACCACAGATAGATCTCAGATCATGGTGCACCCCATTATATTTTGGAGATGATCCGGATCCAGATTCTAGATCAGGATTCGCATTTTTCACTGTTTTAAAGATAACGTCAAACTACACGACGAATTTGACGAAATTTTCACTGCAGAGAGATCTCAGATCATGGATGACCCCATTATATTTTGGAGATGATCCGGACCCAGATTCTAGATCAGGATTCGCATTTTTCACTGTTTTAAAGATAACGTCAAACTACACGACGAATTTGACGAAATTTTCACCACAGATAGATCTCAGATCATGGTTGACCCCATTATATTTTGGAGATGACCCGGATCCACATTCTAGATCAGGATTTGCATTTTTCACTGTTTTAAAGATAACGTCAAACTACATGACGGATTTGACGAAATTTTCACCACAGATAGATCTCAGATCATGGTTGACCCCATTATATTTTGGAGATGATCCGGATCCAGATTCTAGATCAGGATTCGCATTTTTCACTGTTTTGAAGATAACGTCAAACTACACTACGAATTTGACGAAATTTTCACCACAGATAGATCTCAGATCATGGATGACCCCATTATATTTTGGAGATGATCCGGATCCAGATTCTAGATCAGGATTTGCATTTTTCACTGTTTTAAATATAACGTCAAACTACACGACGGATTTGACGAAATTTTTACCACAGATAGATCTCAGATCATGGATGACCCCATTATATTTTGGAGATGATCCGGATCCAGATTCTAGATCAGGATTCGCATTTTTCACTGTTTTGAAGATAACGTCAAACTACACGACGGATTTGACGAAATTTTTACCACAGATAGATCTCAGATCATGGTTGACCTCATTATATTTTGGAGATGATCCGGATCCAGATTCTAGATCAGGATTCGCATTTTTCACTGTTTTAAAGATTACGTCAAACTACACGACGAATTTGACGAAATTTTCACCACAGATAGATCTCAGATCATGGTTGACCCCATTATATTTTGGAGATGATCCGGATCCAGATTCTAGATCAGGATTCGCATTTTTCACTGTTTTAAAGATAACGTCAAACTACACGACGAATTTAACGAAATTTTCACCACAGATAGATCTCAGATCATGGTGCACCCCATTATATTTTGGAGATGATCCGGATCCAAATTCTAGATCAGGATTCGCATTTTTCACTATTTTAAAGATAACGTCAAACTACACGACGAATTTGATGAAATTTTCACTTCAGAGAGATCTCAGATCATGGATGACCCCATTATATTTTGGAGATGATCCGGATCCAGATTCTAGATCAGGATTCGCATTTTTCACAGTTTTAAAGATAACGTCAAACTACACAACGAATTTGACAAAATTTTCACCACAGATAGATCTCAGATCATGGTTGACCCCATTATATTTTGGAGATGATCCGGATCCAGATTCTAGATCAGGATTCGCATTTTTCACTGTTTTATAGAAAACGTCAAACTACACAACGGATTTGACAAAATTTTTACCACAGATATATCTCAGATCATGGATGACCCCATTATATTTTGGAGATGATCCGGATCCAGATTCTATATCAGGATTCACATTTTTCACTGTTTTAAAGATAACTTCAAACTACACGACGGATTTGACAAAATTTTTACCACAGATAGATCTCAGATCATGGTTGACCCCATTATATTTTGGAGATGATCAGGATCCAGATTCTAGATCAGGATTTGCATTTTTCACTGTTTTAAAGATAACGTCAAACTACATGACGGATTTGACGAAATTTTCACCACAGATAGATCTCAGATCATGGTGCACCCCATTATATTTTGGAGATGATCCGGATCCAGATTCTAGATCAGGATTCGCATTTTTCACTGTTTTAAAGATAACGTCAAACTACACGACGAATTTGACGAAATTTTCACTGCAGAGAGATCTCAGATCATGGTGCACCCCATTATATTTTGGAGATGATCCGGATCCAGATTCTAGATCAGGATTCGCATTTTTCACTGTTTTAAAGATAACATCAAACTACACAACGAATTTGACGAAATTTTCACCACAGATAGATCTCAGATCATGGTTGACCCCATTATATTCTAGAGATGATCCGGATCCAGATTCTAGATCAGGATTCGCATTTTTCACTGTTTTATAGAAAACGTCAAACTACACAACGGATTTGACGAAATTTTTACCACAGATAGATCTCAGATCATGGATGACCCCATTATATTTTGGAGATGATCCGGATCCATATTCTAGATCAGGATTCACATTTTTCACTGTTTTAAAGATAACGTCAAACTACACGACGAATTTGACGAAATTTTCACCACAGATAGATCTCAGATCATGGTTGACCCCATTATATTTTGGAGATGATCCGGATCCAGATTCTATATCAGGATTCGCATTTTTCACTGTTTTAAAGATAACGTCAAACTACACGACGCATTTGACGAAATTTTTACCACAGATAGATCTCAGATCATGGATGACCCCATTATATTTTGGAGATGATCAGGATCCAGATTCTAGATCAGGATTCGTATTTTTCATTGTTTTAAAGATAACGTCAAACTACACGACGCATTTGACGAAATTTTTACCACAGATAGATCTCAGATCATTGTTGACCCCATTATATTTTGGAGATGATCCGGATCCAGATTCTAGATCAGGATTCGCATTTTTCACTGTTTTAAAGATACGTCAAACTACAAGTCGGATTTGACGAAATTTTTACCACAGATAGATCTCAGATCATGGTTGACCCCATTATATTTTGGAGATGATCAGGATCCAGATTCTAGATCAGGATTCGCATTTTTCACTGTTTTATAGATTACGTCAAACTACACGACGAATTTGACGAAATTTTCACCAGAGATAGATCTAAATTCATGGATGACCCCATTATATTTTAGAGATGATCCAGATCCAGATTCTAGATCAGGATTCGCATTTTTCACTGTTTTAAAGAAAACGTCAAACTACACGACGAATTTGACGTAATTTTCACCACAGATAGATCTAAGATCATGGATGACCCCATTATATTTAGGAGATGATCCAGATCCCTATTCTAGATCAGGATTCGCATTTTTCACTGTTTTAAAGATAACGTCAAACTACACGACAAATTTGACGAAATTTTCACCACAGATAGATCTAAGATCATGGATGACCCCATTATATTTTGGAGATGATCCAGATCCAGATTCTAGATCAGGATTTGCATTTTTCACTGTTTTAAAGATAACGTCAAACTACACGACGGATTTGACGAAATTTTCACCACAGATAGATCTCAGATAATGGTTGACCCCATTATATTTTGGAGATGATCCGGATCCAGATTCTAGATCAGGATTTGCATTTTTCACTGTTTTATAGATAACGTCAAACTACCCGACGGATTTGACGAAATTTTCACCACAGATAGATCTAGATCATGGATGACCCCATTATATTTTGGAGATGATCCGGATCCAGATTCTAGATCAGGATTCGCATTTTTCACTGTTTTAAAGATAACGTCAAACTACACGACGAATTTGACGAAATTTTCACCACAGATAGATCTCAGATCATGGTGCACCCCATTATATTTTGGAGATGATCCGGATCCAGATTCTAGATCAGGATTCGCATTTTTCACTGTTTTAAAGATAACGTCAAACTACACGACGAATTTGACGAAATTTTCACTGCAGAGAGATTTCAGATCATGGATGACCCCATTATATTTTGGAGATTATCCGGATCCAGATTCTAGATCAGGATTCGCATTTTTCACTGTTTTATAGATAACGTCAAACTACACGACGGATTTGACGAAATTTTTACCACAGATAAATCTCAGATCATGGATGACCCCATTATATTTTGGAGATGATCCGGATCCAGATTCTAGATAAGGATTCGCAATTTTCATTGTTTTAAAGATAACGTCAAACTACACGACGAATTTAACGAAATTTTTACCACAGATAGATCTCAGATCATGGTTGACCCCATTATATTTTGGAGATGATCCGGATCCAGATTCTAGATCAAGATTTGCATTTTTCACTGTTTTAAAGATAACGTCAAACTACACGACGAATTTGACGTAATTTGAACCACAGATAGATCTCAGATCAAGGATGACCCCATTATATTTTGAATATTATCCGGATCCAGATTCTAGATCAGGATTTGCATTTTTCACTGTTTTATAGATAACGTCAAACTACACGACGAATTTGACGAAATTTTCACTGCAGAGAGATTTCAGATCATGAATGACCCCATTATATTTTGGAGATGATCCGGATCCAGATTCTAGATCAGGATTCGCATTTTTCACTGTTTTAAAGATAACGTCAAACTACACGACGAATTTGACGAAATTTTCACCACAGATAGATCTCAGATCATGGATTACCCCATTATATTTTGGAGATTATCCGGATCCAGATTCTAGATCAGGATTCACATTTTTCACTGTTTTAAAGATAACGTCAAACTACACGACGAATTTAACGAAATTTTCACCACAGATAGATCTCAGATCATGGTGCACCCCATTATATTTTGGAGATGATCCGGATCCAGATTCTAGATCAGGATTCGCATTTTTCACTGTTTTAAAGATAACGTCAAACTACACGACGAATTTGACGAAATTTTCACTGCAGAGATATCTCAGATCATGGATGACCCCCATTATATTTTGGAGATGATCCGGATCCAAATTCTAGATCAGGATTCGCATTTTTCACTGTTTTAAAGATAACGTCAAACTACACGACGAATTTGACGAAATTTTCACCACAGATAGATCTCAGATCATGGTTGACCCCATTATATTTTGGAGATGATCCGGATCCAGATTCTAGATCAGGATTCGCATTTTTCACTGTTTTATAGATAACGTCAAACTACACAACGGATTTGACGAAATTTTTACCACAGATAGATCTCAGATCATGGATGACCCCATTATATTTTGGAGATGATCCGGATCCAGATTCTAGATCAGGATTCGCATTTTTCACTGTTTTAAAGATAACGTCAAACTACACGACGAATTTGACGAAATTTTCACCACAGATAGATCTCAGATCATGGTTGACCCCATTATATTTTGGAGATGATCCGGATCCAGATTCTATATCAGGATTCGCATTTTTCACTGTTTTAAAGATAACGTCAAACTACACGACGCATTTGACGAAATTTTTACCACGGATAGATCTCAGATCATGGTTGACCCCATTATATTTTGGAGATGATCAGGATCCAGATTCTAGATCAGGATTCGCATTTTTCATTGTTTTAAAGATAACGTCAAACTACACGACGCATTTGACAAAATTTTTACCACAGATAGATCTCAAATCATTGTTGACCCCATTATATTTTGGAGATGATCCGGATCCAGATTCTAGATCAGGATTCGCAGTTTTCACTGTTTTAAAGATACGTCAAACTACAAGACGGATTTGACGAAATTTTTACCACAGATAGATCTCAGATCATGGTTGACCCCATTATATTTTGGAGATGATCAGGATCCAGATTCTAGATCAGGATTCGCATTTTTCACTGTTTTATAGATTACGTCAAACTACACGACGAATTTGACGAAATTTTCACCACAGATAGATCTCAGATCATGGATGACTCCATTATATTTTGGAGATGATCTGGATCCAGATTCTAGATCAGGATTCGCATTTTTCACTGTTTTAAAGATAACGTCAAACTACACGACGAATTTGACGAAATTTTCACCAGAGATAGATCATGGATGACCCCATTATATTTTGGAGATGATCCAGATCCAGATTCTAGATCAGGATTCGCATTTTTCACTGTTTTAAAGATAACGTCAAACTACACGACGAATTTGACGTAATTTTCACCACAGATAGATCTAAGATCATGGATGACCCCATTATATTTTGGAGATGATCCAGATCCCTATTCTAGATCAGGATTCGCATTTTTCACTGTTTTAAAGATAACGTCAAACTACAACGACGAATTTGACGAAATTTTCACCACAGATAGATCTAAGATCATGGATGACCCCATTATATTTTGGAGATGATCCAGATCCAGATTCTAGATCAGGATTCGCATTTTTCACTGTTTTAAAGATAACGTCAAACTACACGACGAATTGACGGAATTTTCACCACAGATAGATCTCAGATAATAGTTGACCCCATTATATTTTGGAGATGATCCGGATCCAGATTCTAGATCAGGATTCGCATTTTTCACTGTTTTATAGATAACGTCAAACTACACGACGGATTTGACGAAATTTTTACCACAGATAAATCTCAGATCATGGATGACCCCATTATATTTTGGAGATGATCCGGATCCAGATTCTAGATCAGGATTCGCATTTTTCACTGTTTTAAAGATAACGTCAAACTACACGACGAATTTGACGAAATTTTTACCACAGATAGATCTCAGATCATGGTTGACCCCATTATATTTTGGAGATGATCTGGATCCAGATTCTAGATCAGGATTCGCATTTTTCACTGTTTTAAAGATAACGTCAAACTACACGACGAATTTGACGTAATTTGCACCACAAATAGATCTCAGATCATGGATGACCCCATTATATTTTGAAGATTATCCGGATCCAGATTCTAGATCAGGATTTGCATTTTTCACTGTTTTATAGATAACGTCAAACTACACGACGGATTTGACAAAATTTTCACCACAGATAGATCTCAGATCATGGATGACCCCATTATATTTTGGAGATGATCCGGATCCAGATTCTAGATCAGGATTCGCATTTTTCACTGTTTTAAAGATTACGTCAAACTACACGACGAATTTGACGAAATTTTCACCACAGATAGATCTCAGATCATGGTTGACCCCATTATATTTTGGAGATGATCCGGATCCAGATTCTAGATCAGGATTCGCATTTTTCACTGTTTTAAAGATAACGTCAAACTACACGACGAATTTGACGAAATTTTCAACACAGATAGATCTAAGATCATGGATGACCCCATTATATTTTGGAGATGATCCGGATCCAGATTCTAGATCAGGATTCGCATTTTTCACTTTTTTAAAGATAACGTCAAACTACACGTCGAATTTAACGAAATTTTCACCACAGATAGATCTCAGATCATGGTGCACCCCATTATATTTTGGAGATGATCCGGATCCAGATTCTAGATCAGGATTCGCATTTTTCACTGTTTTAAAGATAACGTCAAACTACACGACGAATTTGACGAAATTTTCACTGCACAGATAGATCTCAGATCATGGATGACCCCATTATATTTTGGAGATGATCCGGATCCAGATTCTAGATCAGGATTCGCATTTTTCACTGTTTTAAAGATAACGTCAAACTACACGACGAATTTGACGAAATTTTCACCACAGATAGATCTCAGATCATGGTTGACCCCATTATATTTTGGAGATGATCCGGATCCAGATTCTACATCAGGATTCGCATTTTTCACTGTTTTAAAGATAACGTCAAACTACACGACGAATTTGAGAAATTTTTACCACAGATAGATCTCAGATCATGGATGACTCCATTATATTTTGGAGATGATCCGGATCCAGATTCTAGATCAGGATTTGCATTTTTCACTGTTTTAAAGATAACGTCAAACTACACGACGAATTTGACGAAATTTTCACCACAGATAGATCTCAGATCATATTTGACCCCATTATATTTTGGAGATGATCCGGATCCAGATTCTAGATCAGGATTCACATTTTTCACTGTTTTATAGATAACGTCAAACTACACGACGAATTTGACGAAATTTTTACCACAGATAGATCTCAGATCATGGATGACCCCATTATATTTTGGAGATGATCCGGATCCAGATTCTAGATCAGGATTCGCATTTTTCACTGTTTTAAAGATAACGTCAAACTACGCGACGGATTTGACGAAATTTTCACCACAGATAGATCTCAGATCATGGTTGACCCCATTATATTTTGGAGATGATCCGGATCCAGATTCTAGATCAGGATTGCATTTTTCACTGTTTTAAAGATAACGTCAAACTACACGACGGATTTGACGAAATTTTCACCAGAGATAGATCTCAGATCATGGATGACCCCATTATATTTTGGAGATGATCCGGATCCAGATTCTAGATCAGGATTCGCATTTTTCACTGTTTTAAAGATAACGTCAAACTACACGACGCATTTGACGAAATTTTTACACAGATAGATCTCAGATCATGGATGACCCCATTATATTTTGGAGATGATCCGGATCCAGATTCTAGATCAGGATTCGCATTTTTCACTGTTTTAAATATAACGTCAAACTACACGACGAATTTAACGAAATTTTCACCACAGATAGATCTCAGATCATGGTGCACCCCATTATATTTTGGAGATGATCCGGATCCAGATTCTAGATCAGGATTCGCATTTTTCACTGTTTTAAGATAACGTCAAACTACACGACGATTTGACGAAATTTTCACTGCAGAGAGATCTCAGATCATGGATGACCCCATTATATTTTGGAGATGATCCGGATCCAGATTCTAGATCAGGATTCGCATTTTTCACTGTTTTAAAGATAACGTCAAACTACACGACGAATTTGACGAAATTTTCACCACAGATAGATCTCAGATCATGGTTGACCCCATTATATTTTGGAGATGATCCGGATCCAGATTCTAGATCAGGATTCGCATTTTTCACTGTTTTATAGATAACGTCAAACTACACAACGGATTTGACGAAATTTTTACCACAGATAGATCTCAGATCATGTATGACTCCATTATATTTTGGAGATGATCCGGATCCAGATTCTAGATCAGGATTCGCATTTTTCACTGTTTTAAAGATAACGTCAAACTACACGACGAATTTGACGAAATTTTCACCACAGATAGATCTCAAATCATGGTTGACCCCATTATATTTTGGAGATGATCCGGATCCAGATTCTAGATCAGGATTCGCATTTTTCACTGTTTTATAGATAACGTCAAACTACACGACGGATTTGACGAAATTTTTACCACAGATAGATCTCAGATCATGGATGACCCCATTATATTTTGGAGATGATCTGGATCCAGATTCTATATCAGGATTCGCATTTTTCACTGTTTTAAAGATAACGTCAAACTACGCGACGGATTTGACGAAATTTTCACCACAGATAGATCTCAGATCATGGTTGACCCCATTATATTTTGGAGATGATCAGGATCCAGATTCTAGATCAGGATTCGCATTTTTCACTGTTTTATAGATAACGTCAAATTACACGACGGATTTGACGAAATTTTCACCACAGATAGATCTCAGATCATGGATGACTCCATTATATTTTGGAGATGATCCGGATCCAGATTCTAGATCAAGATTCGCATTTTTCACTGTTTTAAAGATAACGTCAAAATACAAGACGCCATCGACGAAATTTTTACCACAGATAGATCTCAGATCATGGATGACCCCATTATATTTTGGAGATGATCCGGATCCAGATTCTATATCAGGATTCGCATTTTTCACTGTTTTATAGATAACGTCAAACTACACGACGGATTTGACGAAATTTTCACCACAGATAGATCTCAGATCATGGATGACTCCATTATATTTTGGAGATGATCCGGATCCAGATTCTAGATCGGGATTCACATTTTTCACTGTTTTAAAGATAACGTCAAACTACACGACGCATTTGACGAAATTTTTACCACAGATAGATCTCAGATCATTGTTGACCCCATTATATTTTGGAGATGCTCCGGATCCAGATTCTAGATCAGGATTCACATTTTTCACTGTTTAAAAGATACGTCAAACTACAAGATGGATTTGACGAAATTTTTACCACAGTTAGATCTCAGATCATGGATGACCCCATTATATTTTGGAGATGATCAGGATCTAGATTCTAGATCAGGATTCGCATTTTTCACTGTTTTATAGATTACGTCAAACTACACGACGAATTTGACGAAATTTTCACCACAGATAGATCTCAGATCATGGATGACCCCATTATATTTTGGAGATGATCCGGATCCATATTCTAGATCAGAATTCGCATTTTTCACTGTTTTAAAGATAACGTCAAACTACACGACAAATTTGACGAAATTTTCACCAGAGATAGATCTAAGATCATGGTAGACCCCATTATATTTTGAAGATGATCCAGATCCAGATTCTAGATCAGGATTCGCATTTTTCACGGTTTTAAAGATAACGTCAAACGACACGACGAATTTGACATAATTTTCACCACAGATAGATCTAAGATCATGGATGACCCCATTATATTTTGGAGATGATCCAGATCCCTATTCTAGATCAGGATTCGCATTTTTCACTGTTTTAAAGATAACGTCAAACTACACGACGAATTTGACGAAATTTTCACCACAGATAGATCTAAGATCATGGATGACCCTATTATATTTTGGAGATGATCCAGATCAAGATTCTAGATCAGGATTCGCATTTTTCACTGTTTTAAAGATAACGTCAAACTACACGATGAATTTGACGAAATTTTCACCACAGATAGATCTCAGATAATGGTTGACCCCATTATATTTTGGAGATGATCCGGATCCAGATTCTAGATCAGGATTCGCATTTTTCACTGTTTTATAGATAACGTCAAACTACACGACGGATTTAACGAAATTTTCACCACAGATAGATCTCAGATCATGGTGCACCCCATAATATTTTGGAAATGACCGGATCCAGATTCTAGATCAGGATTCGCGTTTTTCACTGTTTTGAAGATAACATCAGACTACACGACGAATTTGACGAAATTTTCACTGCAGAGAGATCTCAGATCATGGATGACCCCATTATATTTTGGAGATGATCCGGATCCAGATTCTAGATCAGGATTCGCATTTTTCACTGTTTTAAAGATAACGTCAAACTACACGACGAATTTGACGAAATTTTCACCACAGATAGATCTCAGATCATGGTTGACCCCATTATATTTTGGAGATTATCCGGATCCAGATTCTAGATCAGGATTCGCATTTTTCACTGTTTTAAAGATAACGTCAAACTACACGACGAATTTGACGAAATTTTCACCACAGATAGATCTCAGATCATGGTTGACCCCATTATATTTTGGAGATTATCCGGATCCAGATTCTAGATCAGGATTCGCATTTTTCACTGTTTTAAAGATAACGTCAAACTACACGACGAATTTGACGAAATTTTCACCACAGATAGATCTCAGATCATGGTTGACCCCATTATATTTTGGAGATTATCCGGATCCAGATTCTAGATCAGGATTCGCATTTTTCACTGTTTTATAGATAACGTCAAACTACACAACGGATTTGACGAAATTTTTACCACAGATAGATCTCAGATCATGTATGACTCCATTATATTTTGGAGATGATCCGGATCCAGATTCTAGATCAGGATTCGCATTTTTCACTGTTTTAAAGATAACGTCAAACTACACGACGAATTTGACGAAATTTTCACCACAGATAGATCTCAAATCATGGTTGACCCCATTATATTTTGGAGATGATCCGGATCCAGATTCTAGATCAGGATTCGCATTTTTCACTGTTTTATAGATAACGTCAAACTACACGACGGATGACGAAATTTTTACCACAGATAGATCTCAGATCATGAATGACCCCATTATATTTTGGAGATGATCTGGATCCAGATTCTATATCAGGATTCGTATTTTTCACTGTTTTAAAGATAACGTCAACCTACGCGACGGATTTGACGAAATTTTCACCACAGATAGATCTCAGATCATGGTTGACCCCATTATATTTTGGAGATGATCAGGATCCAGATTCTAGATCAGGATTCGCATTTTTCACTGTTTTATAGATAACGTCAAACTACACGACGGATTTGACGAAATTTTCACCACAGATAGATCTCAGATCATGGATGACTCCATTATATTTTGGAGATGATCCGGATCCAGATTCTAGATCAGGATTCGTATTTTTCACTGTTTTAACCCTGGATAGGTACGGTGGGTCGTTTGCGACCCCGAGCGTCAAAAAAAAACAGGTTTTTCTCACGTGACTCACCCCTGTGACTGAATTTGTGGGTGATCGACCTGCAGGAGGTGTCTCCCCTACACGCTCTAGTAGTGTCCAGATGTGCATTGCTGTAGCTGTACTCCTTCCCCGATTTCTGAGACGCGTCGGGGTCGTTCGCGTCCGAGTTTACCCTTCTGAGGTAGTTTGCATAATTATCAAAGTTATTACGTATTATGAAATTGTCGTAGAATGGTGCAACTTGTATAGGTTATCAGTTGTGGAAAGTCTTGGTGGATTGTTTGGCTACCATGTGCATGTTTTTTTTTAGTTAAAATGTCGTTCATCACCACGAGGACCATTTTACCGCGAGTGCCCCTTTTTCATTTTTTTTCATTTTTTTGCCAAGTCATTTTTCCGTAAGATATTGCCAAATAGTGTCGTAAAACTTTTGCTTGTTTAGTGTTGGAAAGTGTGTCTAGATGATCTGGCTACCCATGCATGACTTTGTTTTTGTCAGATACGACGTAGTTATTGGTATATTGGGTATTTAACTGCGGTTACCAATTTCTGTTTTTTTTTCAATATTTGTAAAAATTACTACGTAGTAAGGAATTGCCGTATATTATTCATTTTTTTTTCATGTTTATGTGTTAGAAAGTGTGCCTTGATGGTTGGGCTAACACGTGCATGTCTTTTTTTTTATCTGAGATGTCGTATATTAGAATGTCGGGCATTTTACCGCGAGTGTCCCTTTTTAATTTTTTTTAATTTTTTTGCCAAGTCATTTTTCCGTAAGATATTGCGAAATAGTGTCGTAAAACTTTTGCTTTTTTAATGTTGGAAAGTGTGTCTAGATGATCTGGCTACCCATGCGTGATTTTGTTTTTGTCAGATACGACGTAGTTATTGGTATATTGGGTATTTAACTGCGGTTGCCAATTTCTGTTTTTTTTTTCAATATTTGTAAAAATTTACTACGTAGTAAGGAATTGCCGTATATTATTGATTTTTTTTTCATGTTTATGTGTTAGAAAGTGTGCCTTGATGGTTAGGCTAACACGTGCATGTCTTTTTTTTTTATCTGAGATGCCGTATATTAGAATGTTGGGCATTTTTCCGCGAGTGCCCCTTTTTATTTGTTTTGCATTTTTTTGCTTAGTCGTGTTACCGTGAGGAATTGGCAAGTAGTGTCGCAAAACTTATATTTTTATAGTGTTGGAAAGTGTTTCTAGATGATCTGGCTACCCATGCCTATTTTTTTTTTAGCCAGATATGGCGTATATATAAGTATGTGTTCGATTTTCCTGTGATTGCCATTTTTTCGTTTTTTCCCATTTCTTTCAAAATTACTACGTACTAAGGAACTATCACAGAGTAATATTTCATTTATATGTTTATTTGTCGGAAAATATGCCTTGATGGTTTGCCTAGCACGTGGCTGAAATTTTTTTTTTCTGAAATGCCGTATATTAGAATGGCCATTTTTCCACGAGTGCCCCTTTTTATTTGTTTTGCATTTTTTTGCTTAGTCATGTTACCGTAAGGAATTGGCAAGTAGTGTCGCAAAACTTATATTTTTATAGTGTTGGAAAGTGTTTCTAGATGATCTGGCTACCCATGCCTATCTTTTTTTTAGCCAGATATGGCGTATATATAGGTATGTGTTCGATTTTCCGGTGATTGCCATTTTTTAGTTTTTTCCCAATTCTTTCAAAATTACTACGTACTAAGGAACTATCACAGAGTAATGATTCCTCTAGATGTTTATTTGTCGGAAAATTTTGTTTACTTTTTTTTTGATTGAATATCATCAAATTTTTTTAGCTAAAATATTGTTTTACATTTTTTTTTCGATTTTATTTCCCTTCAAAAAAAAATTTTTGGGTCAGAATTTTAATTTTATAGTCGTAAAATAATCGACAATTATCCAGCAACCCACCATACAATTTTTATGCATATCCAATAATAATTAGATTAGTAAATAACACCTTGAAATTGACATACCCTTCCTACATTTCAAGTGGCACATTAGGGAGTCTGAGTCAGTGTGGTTGGCGGCCATTTTGTGGACATATCCGAAGCGTAAGCTGCCCTATCTATATATATTCTTGTTCCCTATAGAATTTGTGATATTTTGGTATATTTTTACCTGCATAAATATCATATTATATATTAAATATATGTATTTTTTTACGAAATTTCCAAGTACTCAAAAAATTACCTTTAGATATGGCCCCTGATATAAATGTAATTTACAAAATAATGAAGATTTTTTTACATATTTCTATTTTAGGATAACATATGTTTATTCCCTAAAAAAATTAGCCACTTCCTATTTCATTTGGGTACCCAAAAAAATTCATGAAATTTGGACAATTTTTTTTGGCCAAAAAAAGTTACCCTTTTTTTCTCATTTCAGATCTTCACCTCCATGGGTCTGACTTAATCCAAAATACATCAAGATGTGTCCTAAACATTCAAGAATCAATTCCTAAAAGGATTTGTGTATATATGTATAAACTTTTTTTTTATGAATTTTTATGTCAGGTCTTTTTTTTTCTACTTAATTTTTAAAAATATTTATAATAAATAGTTTTTCTGCAGATGAGTAGTATTTATCTTTACAGTTGTTTTAAGCATTCATTGAAGTTTTTTTTGGCAAAAGAAAAAAGGAGGTTACTGCAAAAACTGATTTTTCAAGAATTTTTTTTGGCGTCGGGGTCGTTCGCGTCCGAGTATACCCTTAAAGGGGTGTCCGAGGACCGTACCTATCCAGAGTTAAAGATAACAGCAAAATACAAGACGCATTTGACGAAATTTTTACCACATATAGATCTCATATCATGGATGACCCCATTATATTTTGGAGATGATCCGGATCCAGATTCTATATCAGGATTCGCATTTTTCACTGTTTTATAGATAACGTCAAACTACACGACGGATTTGACGAAATTTTCACCACAGATAGATCTCAGATCATGGATGACTCCATTATATTTTGGAGATGATCCGGATCCAGATTCTAGATCAGGATTCACATTTTTCACTGTTTTAAAGATAACGTCAAACTACACGACGGATTTGACGAAATTTTTACCACAGATAGATCTCAGATCATTGTTGACCCCATTATATTTTGGAGATGCTCCGGATCCAGATTCTAGATCAAGATTCACATTTTTCACTGTTTTAAAGATACGTCAAACTACAAGATGGATTTGACGAAATTTTTACCACAGATAGATCTCAGATCATGGTTGACCCCATTATATTTTGGAGATGATCAGGATCTAAATTCTAGATCAGGATTCGCATTTTTCACTGTTTTATAGATTACGTCAAACTACACGACGAATTTGACGAAATTTTCACCACAGATAGATCTCAGATCATGGATGACCCCATTATATTTTGGAGATGATCCGGATCCATATTCTAGATCAGGATTCGCACTTTTCACTGTTTTAAAGATAACGTCAAACTACACGACGAATTTGACGAAATTTTCACCAGAGATAGATCTAAGATCATGGTTGACCCCATTATATTTTGAAGATGATCCAGATCCAGATTCTAGATCAGGATTCGCATTTTTCACGGTTTTAAAGATAACGTCAAACGACACGACGAATTTGACGTAATTTTCACCACAGATAGATCTAAGATCATGGATGACCCCATTATATTTTGGAGATGATCCAGATCCCTATTCTAGATCAGGATTCGCATTTTTCACTGTTTTAAAGATAACGTCAAACTACACGACGAATTTGACGAAATTTTCACCACAGATAGATCTAAGATCATGGATGACCCTATTATATTTTGGAGATGATCCAGATCCAGATTCTAGATCAAGATTCGCATTTTTCACTGTTTTAAAGATAACGTCAAACTACACGACGGATTTGACGAAATTTTCACCACAGATAGATCTCAGATAATGGTTGACCCCATTATATTTTGGAGATGATCCGGATCCAGATTCTAGATCAGGATTCGCATTTTTCACTGTTTTATAGATAACGTCAAACTACACGACGGATTTGACGAAATTTTTACCACAGATAAATCTCAGATCATGGATGACCCCATTATATTTTGGAGATGATCCGGATCCAGATTCTAGATCAGGATTCGCATTTTTCATTGTTTTAAAGATAACGTCAAACTACAAGACGAATTTAACGAAATTTTTACCACAGATAGATATCAGATCATGGATGACCCCATTATATTTTGGAGATGATCCGGATCCAGATTCTAGATCAGGATTCGCATTTTTCACTGTTTTAAAGATAACGTCAAACTACACGACGAATTTGACGTAATTTGCACCACAGATAGATCTCAGATCATGGATGACCCCATTATATTTTGAAGATTATCCGGATCCAGATTCTAGAACAGGATTTGCATTTTTCACTGTTTTATAGATAACGTCAAACTACATGACGGATTTGACGAAATTTTCACCACAGATAGATCTCAGATCATGGATGACCCCATTATATTTTGGAGATGATCCGGATCCAGATTCTAGATCAGGATTCGCATTTTTCACTGTTTTAAAGATTACGTTAAACTACACGACGAATTTGACGAAATTTTCACCACAGATAGATCTCAGATCATGGTTGACCCCATTATATTTTGGAGATGATCCGGATCCAGATTCTAGATCAGGATTCGCATTTTGCACTGTTTTAAAGATAACTTCAAACTACACGACGAATTTGACGAAATTTTCACCACAGATAGATCTCAGATCATGGATGACCCCATTATATTTTGGAGATGATCCGGATCCAGATTCTAGATCAGGATTCGCATTTTTCACTGTTTTAAAGATAACGTCAAACTACACGACGAATTTAACGAAATTTTCACCACAGATAGATCTCAGATCATGGTGCACCCCATAATATTTTGGAGATGATCCGGATCCAGATTCTAGATCAGGATTCGCATTTTTCACTGTTTTGAAGATAACGTCAGACTACACGACGAATTTGACGAAATTTTCACTGCAGAGAGATCTCAGATCATGGATGACCCCATTATATTTTGGAGATGATCCGGATCCAGATTCTAGATCAGGATTCGCATTTTTCACTGTTTTAAAGATAACGTCAAACTACACGACAAATTTGACGAAATTTTCACCACAGATAGATCTCAGATCATGGTTGACCCCATTATATTTTGGAGATGATCCGGATCCAGATTCTAGATCAGGATTCGCATTTTTCACTGTTTTATAGATAACGTCAAACTACACAACGGATTTGACGAAATTTTTACCACAGATAGATCTCAGATCATGTATGACTCAATTATATTTTGGAGATGATCCGGATCCAGATTCTAGATCAGGATTTGCATTTTTCACTGTTTTAAAGATAACGTCAAACTACACGACGAATTTGACGAAATTTTCACCACAGATAGATCTCAAATCATGGTTGACCCCATCATATTTTGGAGATGATCTGGATCCAGATTCTAGATCAGGATTCGCATTTTTCACTGTTTTATAGATAACGTCAAACTACACGACGGATTTGACGAAATTTTTACCACAGATAGATCTCAGATCATGGATGACCCCATTATATTTTGGAGATGATCTGGATCCAGATTCTATATCAGGATTCGCATTTTTCACTGTTTTAAAGATAACGTCAAACTACGTGACGGATTTGACGAAATTTTCACCACAGATAGATCTCAGATCAAGGTTGACCCCATTATATTTTGGAGATGATCAGGATCCAGATTCTAGATCAGGATTCGCATTTTTCACTGTTTTATAGATAACGTCAAATTACACGACGGATTTGACGAAATTTTCACCACAGATAGATCTCAGATCATGGATGACTCCATTATATTTTGGAGATGATCCGGATCCAGATTCTAGATCAGGATTCGCATTTTTCACTGTTTTAAAGATAACGTCAAACTACAGGACGCATTTGACGAAATTTTTACAACAGATAGATCTCAGATCATGGATGACCCCATTATATTTTGGAGATGATCCGGATCCAGATTCTATATCAGGATTCGCATTTTTCACTGTTTTATAGATAACGTCAAACTACACGACGGATTTGACGAAATTTTCACCACAGATAGATCTCAGATCATGGATGACTCCATTATATTTTGGAGATGATCCGGATCCAGATTCTAGATCAGGATTCGCATTTTTCACTGTTTTAAAAATAACGTCAAACTACACGACGCATTTGACGAAATTTTTACCACAGATAGATCTCAGACCATTGTTGACCCCATTATATTCCGGAGATGATCCGGATCCAGATTCTAGATCAGGATTCACATTTTCACTGTTTTCAAGATACGTCAAACTACAAGACGGATTTGACGAAATTTTTACCACAGATAGATCTCAGATCATGGTTGACCCCATTATATTTTGGAGATGATCAGGATCCAGATTCTAGATCAGGATTCGCATTTTTCACTGTTTTATAGATTACGTCAAACTACACGACGAATTTGACGAAATTTTCACCACAGATAGATCTCAGATCATGGATGACCCCATTATATTTTGGAGATGATCCGGATCCCTATTCTAGATCAGGATTCGCATTTTTCACTGTTTTAAAGATAACATCAAACTACACGACGAATTTGACGAAATTTTCACCAGAGATAGATCTAAGATCATGGATGACCCCATTATATTTTGGATATGATCCAGATCCAGATTCTAGATCAGGATTCGCATTTTTCACTGTTTTAAAGATAACGTCAAACTACACGACGAATTTGACGTAATTGTCACCACAGATAGATCTAAGATCATGGATGACCCCATTATATTTTGGAGATGATCCAGATCCCTATTCTAGATCAGGATTCGCATTTTTCACTGTTTTAAAGATAACGTCAAACTACACGACGAATTTGACGAAATTTTCACCACAGATAGATCTAAGATCATGGATGACCCCATTATATTTTGGAGATGATCCAGATCCAGATTCTAGATCAGGATTCGCATTTTTCACTGTTTTAAAGATAACATCAAACTACACGACGGATTTGACAAAATTTTCACCACAGATAGATCTCAGATAATGGTTGACCCCATTATATTTTGGAGATGATCCGGATCCAGATTCTAGATCAGGATTCGCATTTTTCACTGTTTTATAGATAACGTCAAACTACACGACGAATTTGACGAAATTTTTACCACAGATAGATCTCAGATCATGGTTGACCGCATTATATTTTGGAGATGATCCAGATCCAGATTCTAGATCAGGATTCGCATTTTTCACTGTTTTAAAGATAACGTCAAACTACACAACGAATTTGACGTAATTTGCACCACAGATAGATCTCAGATCATGGATGACCCCATTATATTTTGGAGATGATCCAGATCCCTATTCTAGATCAAGATTCGCATTTTTCACTGTTTTAAAGATAACGTCAAACTACACGACGAATTTGACGAAATTTTCACCACAGATAGATCTAAGATCATGGATGACCCCATTTTATTTTGGAGATGATCCAGATCCAGATTCTAGATCAGGATTCGCATTTTTCACTTTTTTAAAGATAACGTCAAACTACACGACGGATTTGACGAAATTTTCACCACAGATAGATCTCAGATCATGGATGACCCCATTATATTTTGGAGATGATCCAGATCCAGATTCTAGATCAGGATTCGCATTTATCACTGTTTTAAAGATAACGTCAAACTACACGACGAATTTAACGAAATTTTCACCACAGATAGATCTCAGATCATGGTGCACCCCATTATATTTTGGAGATGATCCGGATCCAGATTCTAGATCAGGATTCGCATTTTTCACTGTTTTAAAGATAACATCAAACTACACGACGAATTTGACAAAATTTTCACCACGGATAGATCTAAGATCATGGATGACCCCATTATATTTTGGAGATGATCCGGATCCAGATTCTAGATCAGGATTTGCATTTTTCACTGTTTTAAAGATAACGTCAAACTACATGACGGATTTGACAAAATTTTCACCACAGATGGATCTCAGATCATGGTTGACCCCATTATATTTTGGAGATGATCCGGATCCAGATTCTAGATCAGGATTCGCATTTTTCACTGTTTTAAAGATAACGTCAAACTACACAACGGATTTGACGAAATTTTTACCACAGATAGATCTCAGATCATGGATGACCCCATTATATTTTGGAGATGATCCGGATCCAGATTCTAGATCAGGATTCGCATTTTTCACTGTTTTAAAGATAACGTCAAACTACACGACGAATTTGACGAAATTTTCACTGCAAAGAGATCTCAGATCATGGATGACCCCATTATATTTTGGAGATGATCCGGATCCAGATTCTAGATCAGGATTCGCATTTTTCACTGTTTTATAGATTACGTCAAACTACACGACGAATTTGACGAAATTTTCACTGCAGAGAGATCTCAGATCAAGGATGACCCCATTATATTTTGGAGATGATCCGGATCCAGATTCTAGATCAGGATTCGCATTTTTCACTGTTTTCAAGATAACGTCAAACTACACGACGAATTTGACGAAATTTTCACTGCAGAGAGATCTCAGATCATGGATGACCCCATTATATTTTGGAGATGATCCGGATCCAGATTCTAGATCAGGATTCGCATTTTTCACTGTTTTAAAGATAACGTCAAACTACACGACGAATTTGACGAAATTTTCACCACAGATAGATCTCAGATCATGGTTGACCCCATTATATTTTGGAGATGATCCGGATCCAGATTCTAGATCAGGATTCGCATTTTTCACGGTTTTAAAGATAACGTCAAACTACACGACGAATTTGACGAAATTTTCACCACAGATAGATCTCAGATCATGGTTGACCCCATTATATTTTGGAGATGATCCGGATCGAGATTCTAGATCAGGATTCGCATTTTTCACTGTTTTAAAGATAACGTCAAACTACACGACGAATTTGACGAAATTTTCACCACAGATAGATCTCAGATCATGGTTGACCCCATCATATTTTGGAGATGATCCGGATCCAGATTCTAGATCAGGATTTGCATTTTTCACTGTTTTAAAGATAACGTCAAACTAAACGACGAATTTGACGAAATTTTTACCACAGATAGATCTCAGATCATGGTTGACCCCATTATATTTTGGAGATGATCAGGATCCAGATTCTAGATCAGGATTCGCATTTTTCACTGTTTTAAAGATAACGTCAAACTACACGACGAATTTGACGAAATTTTCACCACAGATAGATCTCATATCATGGTTGACCCCATTATATTTTGGAGATGATCAGGATCCAGATTCTAGATCAGGATTCGCATTTTTCACTGTTTTATGGATTACGTCAAACTACACGACGAATTTGACGAAATTTTTACCACAGATAGATCTCAGATCATGGATGATCCCATTATATTTTGGAGATGATCCGGATCCAGATTCTAGATCAGGATTCGCATTTTTCACTGTTTTAAAGATAACGTCAAACTACACGACGAATTTGACGAAATTTTTACCACAGATAGATCTCAGATCATGGTTGACCCCATTATATTTTGGAGATGATCCGGATCCAGATTCTAGATCAGGATTCGCATTTTTCACGGTTTTAAAGATAACGTCAAACTACACGACGGATTTGACGAAATTTTCACCACAGATAGATCTCAGATCATGGATGACCCCATTATATTTTGGAGATGATCCGGATCCTTATTCTAGATCAGGATTCGCATTTTTCACTGTTTTAAAGATTACGTCAAACTACACGACGGATTTGACGAAATTTTTACCACAGATAGATCTCAGATCATGGATGACCCCATTATATTTTGGAGATGATCCGGATCCAGATTCTAGATCAGGATTCGCATTTTTCACTGTTTTAAAGATAACGTCAAACTACACGACGAATTTGACGAAATTTTCACCACAGATAGATCTCAAATCATGGTTGACCCCATTATATTTTGGAGATGATCCGGATCCAGATTCTAGATCAGGATTCGCATTTTTCACTGTTTTATATATAACGTCAAACTACACGACGAATTTGACGAAATTTTTACCACAGATAGATCTCAGATCATGGATGACTCCATTATATTTTGGAGATGATCCGGATCCAGATTCTAGATCAGGATTTGCATTTTTCACTGTTTTGAAGATAACGTCAGACTACACGACGAATTTGACGAAATTTTCACCACAGATAGATCTCAGATCATGGATGACCCCATTATATTTTGGAGATGATCCGGATCCAGATTCTAGATCAGGATTCGCATTTTTCACTGTTTTAAAGATAACGTCAAACTACACGACGAATTTGACGAAATTTTCACCACAGATAGATCTCAGATCATGGTTGACCCCATTATATTTTGGAGATGATCCGGATCCAGATTCTAGATCAGGATTCGCATTTTTCACTGTTTTATAGATAACGTCAAACTACACAACGGATTTGACGAAATTTTTACCATAGATAGATCTCAGATCATGTATGACTCAATTATATTTTGGAGATGATCCGGATCCAGATTCTAGATCAGGATTCGCATTTTTCACTGTTTTAAAGATAACGTCAAACTACACGACGAATTTGACGAAATTTTCACCACAGATAGATCTCAAATCATGGTTGACCCCATCATATTTTGGAGATGATCCGGATCCAGATTCTAGATCAGGATTCGCATTTTTCACTGTTTTATAGATAAAGTCAAACTACACGACGGATTTGACGAAATTTTTACCACAGATAGATCTCAGATCATGGATGACCCCATTATATTTTGGAGATGATCTGGATCCAGATTCTATATCAGGATTCGCATTTTTCACTGTTTTAAAGATAACGTCAAACTACGCGACGGATTTGACAAAATTTTCACCACAGATAGATCTCAGATCAAGTTTGACCCCATTATATTTTGGAGATGATCAGGATCCAGATTCTAGATCAGGATTCGCATTTTTCACTGTTTTATAGATAACGTCAAACTACACGACGGATTTGACGAAATTTTCACCACAGATAGATCTCAGATCATGGATGACTCCATTATATTTTGGAGATGATCCGGATCCAGATTCTAGATCAGGATTCACATTTTTCACTGTTTTAAAGATAACGTCAAACTACAATACGCATTTGACGAAATTTTTACAACAGATAGATCTCAGATCATGGATGACCCCATTATATTTTGGAGATGATCCGGATCCAGATTCTATATCAGGATTCGCATTTTTCACTGTTTTATAGATAACGTCAAACTACACGACGGATTTGACGAAATTTTCACCACAGATAGATCTCAGATCATGGATGACTCCATTATATTTTGGAGATGATCCGGATCCAGATTCTAGATCAGAATTCGCATTTTTCACTTTTTTAAAGATAACGTCAAACTACACGACGGATTTGACGAAATTTTCACCACAGATAGATCTCAGATCATGGATGACCCCATTATATTTTGGAGATGATCCAGATCCAGATTCTAGATCAGAATTCGCATTTATCACTGTTTTAAAGATAACGTCAAACTACACGACGAATTTAACGAAATTTTCACCACAGATAGATCTCAGATCATGGTGCACCCCATTATATTTTGGAGATGATCCGGATCCAGATTCTAGATCAGGATTCGCATTTTTCACTGTTTTAAAGATAACATCAAACTACACGACGAATTTGACAAAATTTTCACCACAGATAGATCTAAGATCATGGATGACCCCATTATATTTTGGAGATGATCCGGATCCAGATTCTAGATCAGGATTTGCATTTTTCACTGTTTTAAAGATAACGTCAAACTACATGACGGATTTGACAAAATTTTCATATTTTGGAGATGATCCGGATCCAGATTCTAGATCAGGATTCGCATTTTTCACTGTTTTAAAGATAACATCAAACTACACGACGAATTTGACAAAATTTTCACCACAGATAGATCTAAGATCATGGATGACCCCATTATATTTTGGAGATGATCCGGATCCAGATTCTAGATCAGGATTCGCATTTTTCACTGTTTTATAGATTACGTCAAACTACACGACGAATTTGACGAAATTTTCACTGCAGAGAGATCTCAGATCAAGGATGACCCCATTATATTTTGGAGATGATCCGGATCCAGATTCTAGATCAGGATTCGCATTTTTCACTGTTTTCAAGATAACGTCAAACTACACGACGAATTTGACGAAATTTTCACTGCAGAGAGATCTCAGATCATGGATGACCCCATTATATTTTGGAGATGATCCGGATCCAGATTCTAGATCAGGATTCGCATTTTTCACTGTTTTAAAGATAACGTCAAACTACACGACGAATTTGACGAAATTTTCACCACAGATAGATCTCAGATCATGGTTGACCCCATTATATTCTGGAGATGATCCGGATCCAGATTCTAGATCAGGATTCGCATTTTTCACGGTTTTAAAGATAACGTCAAACTACACGACGAATTTGACGAAATTTTCACCACAGATAGATCTCAGATCATGGTTGACCCCATTATATTTTGGAGATGATCCGGATCCAGATTCTAGATCAGGATTTGCATTTTTCACTGTTTTAAAGATAACGTCAAACTACACGACGAATTTGACGAAATTATCACCACAGATAGATCTCATATCATGGTTGACCCCATTATATTTTGGAGATGATCAGGATCCAGATTCTAGATCAGGATTCGCATTTTTCACTGTTTTATGGATTACGTCAAACTACACGACGAATTTGACGAAATTTTTACCACAGATATATCTCAGATCATGGATGATCCCATTATATTTTTGAGATGATCCGGATCCAGATTCTAGATCAGGATTCGCATTTTTCACTGTTTTAAAGATAACGTCAAACTACACGACGAATTTGACGAAATTTTTACCACACATAGATCTCAGATCATGGTTGACCCCATTATATTTTGGAGATGATCCGGATCCAGATTCTAGATCAGGATTCGCATTTTTCACGGTTTTAAAGATAACGTCAAACTACACGACGGATTTGACGAAATTTTCACCACAGATAGATCTCAGATCATGGATGACCCCATTATATTTTGGAGATGATCCGGATCCTTATTCTAGATCAGGATTCGCATTTTTCACTGTTTTAAAGATTACGTCAAACTACACGACGGATTTGACGAAATTTTTACCACAGATAGATCTCAGATCATGGATGACCCCATTATATTTTGGAGATGATCCGGATCCAGATTCTAGATCAGGATTCGCATTTTTCACTGTTTTAAAGATAACGTCAAACTACACGACGAATTTGACGAAATTTTCATCACAGATAGATCTCAAATCATGGTTGACCCCATTATATTTTGGAGATGATCCGGATCCAGATTCTAGATCAGGATTCGCATTTTTCACTGTTTTATAGATAACGTCAAACTACACGACGGATTTGACGAAATTTTTACCACAGATAGATCTCAGATCATGGATGACCCCATTATATTTTGGAGATGATCCGGATCCAGATTCTAGATCAGGATTCGCACTTTTCACTGTTTTGAAGATAACGTCAGACTACACGACGAATTTGACGAAATTTTCACCACAGATAGATCTCAGATCATGGATGACCCCATTATATTTTGGAGATGATCCGGATCCAGATTCTAGATCAGGATTCGCATTTTTCACTGTTTTAAAGATAACGTCAAACTACACGACGAATTTGACGAAATTTTCACCACAGATAGATCTCAGATCATGGTTGACCCCATTATATTTTGGAGATGATCCGGATCCAGATTCTAGATCAGGATTCGCATTTTTCACTGTTTTATAGATAACGTCAAACTACACAACGGATTTGACGAAATTTTTACCATAGATAGATCTCAGATCATGTATGACTCAATTATATTTTGGAGATGATCCGGATCCAGATTCTAGATCAGGATTCGCATTTTTCACTGTTTTAAAGATAACGTCAAACTACACGACGAATTTGACGAAATTTTCACCACAGATAGATCTCAAATCATGGTTGACCCCATCATATTTTGGAGATGATCCGGATCCAGATTCTAGATCAGGATTCGCATTTTTCACTGTTTTATAGATAAAGTCAAACTACACGACGGATTTGACGAAATTTTTACCACAGATAGATCTCAGATCATGGATGACCCCATTATATTTTGGAGATGATCTGGATCCAGATTCTATATCAGGATTCGCATTTTTCACTGTTTTAAAGATAACGTCAAACTACGCGACGGATTTGACAAAATTTTCACCACAGATAGATCTCAGATCAAGTTTGACCCCATTATATTTTGGAGATGATCAGGATCCAGATTCTAGATCAGGATTCGCATTTTTCACTGTTTTATAGATAACGTCAAACTACACGACGGATTTGACGAAATTTTCACCACAGATAGATCTCAGATCATGGATGACTCCATTATATTTTGGAGATGATCCGGATCCAGATTCTAGATCAGGATTCACATTTTTCACTGTTTTAAAGATAACGTCAAACTACAATACGCATTTGACGAAATTTTTACAACAGATAGATCTCAGATCATGGATGACCCCATTATATTTTGGAGATGATCCGGATCCAGATTCTATATCAGGATTCGCATTTTTCACTGTTTTATAGATAACGTCAAACTACACGACGGATTTGACGAAATTTTCACCACAGATAGATCTCAGATCATGGATGACTCCATTATATTTTGGAGATGATCCGGATCCAGATTCTAGATCAGAATTCGCATTTTTCACTTTTTTAAAGATAACGTCAAACTACACGACGGATTTGACGAAATTTTCACCACAGATAGATCTCAGATCATGGATGACCCCATTATATTTTGGAGATGATCCAGATCCAGATTCTAGATCAGAATTCGCATTTATCACTGTTTTAAAGATAACGTCAAACTACACGACGAATTTAACGAAATTTTCACCACAGATAGATCTCAGATCATGGTGCACCCCATTATATTTTGGAGATGATCCGGATCCAGATTCTAGATCAGGATTCGCATTTTTCACTGTTTTAAAGATAACATCAAACTACACGACGAATTTGACAAAATTTTCACCACAGATAGATCTAAGATCATGGATGACCCCATTATATTTTGGAGATGATCCGGATCCAGATTCTAGATCAGGATTTGCATTTTTCACTGTTTTAAAGATAACGTCAAACTACATGACGGATTTGACAAAATTTTCATATTTTGGAGATGATCCGGATCCAGATTCTAGATCAGGATTCGCATTTTTCACTGTTTTAAAGATAACATCAAACTACACGACGAATTTGACAAAATTTTCACCACAGATAGATCTAAGATCATGGATGACCCCATTATATTTTGGAGATGATCCGGATCCAGATTCTAGATCAGGATTCGCATTTTTCACTGTTTTATAGATTACGTCAAACTACACGACGAATTTGACGAAATTTTCACTGCAGAGAGATCTCAGATCAAGGATGACCCCATTATATTTTGGAAATGATCCGGATCCAGATTCTAGATCAGGATTCGCATTTTTCACTGTTTTCAAGATAACGTCAAACTACACGACGAATTTGACGAAATTTTCACTGCAGAGAGATCTCAGATCATGGATGACCCCATTATATTTTGGAGATGATCCGGATCCAGATTCTAGATCAGGATTCGCATTTTTCACTGTTTTAAAGATAACGTCAAACTACACGACGAATTTGACGAAATTTTCACCACAGATAGATCTCAGATCATGGTTGACCCCATTATATTCTGGAGATGATCCGGATCCAGATTCTAGATCAGGATTCGCATTTTTCACGGTTTTAAAGATAACGTCAAACTACACGACGAATTTGACGAAATTTTCACCACAGATAGATCTCAGATCATGGTTGACCCCATTATATTTTGGAGATGATCCGGATCCAGATTCTAGATCAGGATTTGCATTTTTCACTGTTTTAAAGATAACGTCAAACTACACGACGAATTTGACGAAATTTTTACCACAGATAGATCTCAGATCATGGTTGACCCCATCATATTTTGGAGATGATCCGGATCCAGATTCTAGATCAGGATTCGCATTTTTCACTGTTTTAAAGATAACGTCAAACTAAACGACGAATTTGACGAAATTTTTACCACAGATAGATCTCAGATCATGGTTGACCCCATTATATTTTGGAGATGATCAGGATCCAGATTCTAGATCAGGATTCGCATTTTTCACTGTTTTAAAGATAACGTCAAACTACACGACGAATTTGACGAAATTTTCACCACAGATAGATCTCATATCATGGTTGACCCCATTATATTTTGGAGATGATCAGGATCCAGATTCTAGATCAGGATTCGCATTTTTCACTGTTTTATGGATTACGTCAAACTACACGACGAATTTGACGAAATTTTTACCACAGATATATCTCAGATCATGGATGATCCCATTATATTTTTGAGATGATCCGGATCCAGATTCTAGATCAGGATTCGCATTTTTCACTGTTTTAAAGATAACGTCAAACTACACGACGAATTTGACGAAATTTTTACCACACATAGATCTCAGATCATGGTTGACCCCATTATATTTTGGAGATGATCCGGATCCAGATTCTAGATCAGGATTCGCATTTTTCACGGTTTTAAAGATAACGTCAAACTACACGACGGATTTGACGAAATTTTCACCACAGATAGATCTCAGATCATGGATGACCCCATTATATTTTGGAGATGATCCGGATCCTTATTCTAGATCAGGATTCGCATTTTTCACTGTTTTAAAGATTACGTCAAACTACACGACGGATTTGACGAAATTTTTACCACAGATAGATCTCAGATCATGGATGACCCCATTATATTTTGGAGATGATCCGGATCCAGATTCTAGATCAGGATTCGCATTTTTCACTGTTTTAAAGATAACGTCAAACTACACGACGAATTTGACGAAATTTTCACCACAGATAGATCTCAAATCATGGTTGACCCCATTATATTTTGGAGATGATCCGGATCCAGATTCTAGATCAGGATTCGCATTTTTCACTGTTTTATAGATAACGTCAAACTACACGACGGATTTGACGAAATTTTTACCACAGATAGATCTCAGATCATGGATGACCCCATTATATTTTGGAGATGATCCGGATCCAGATTCTAGATCAGGATTCGCACTTTTCACTGTTTTGAAGATAACGTCAGACTACACGACGAATTTGACGAAATTTTCACCACAGATAGATCTCAGATCATGGATGACCCCATTATATTTTGGAGATGATCCGGATCCAGATTCTAGATCAGGATTCGCATTTTTCACTGTTTTAAAGATAACGTCAAACTACACGACGAATTTGACGAAATTTTCACCACAGATAGATCTCAGATCATGGTTGACCCCATTATATTTTGGAGATGATCCGGATCAAGATTCTAGATCAGGATTCGCATTTTTCACTGTTTTATAGATAACGTCAAACTACACAACGGATTTGACGAAATTTTTACCATAGATAGATCTCAGATCATGTATGACTCAATTATATTTTGGAGATGATCCGGATCCAGATTCTAGATCAGGATTCGCATTTTTCACTGTTTTAAAGATAACGTCAAACTACACGACGAATTTGACGAAATTTTCACCACAGATAGATCTCAAATCATGGTTGACCCCATCATATTTTGGAGATGATCCGGATCCAGATTCTAGATCAGGATTCGCATTTTTCACTGTTTTATAGATAACGTCAAACTACACGACGGATTTGACGAAATTTTTACCACAGATAGATCTCAGATCATGGATGACCCCATTATATTTTGGAGATGATCTGGATCCAGATTCTATATCAGGATTCGCATTTTTCACTGTTTTAAAGATAACGTCAAACTACGCGACGGATTTGACGAAATTTTCACCACAGATAGATCTCAGATCAAGTTTGACCCCATTATATTTTGGAGATGATCAGGATCCAGATTCTAGATCAGGATTCGCATTTTTCACTGTTTTATAGATAACGTCAAACTACACGACGGATTTGACGAAATTTTCACCACAGATAGATCTCAGATCATGGATGACTCCATTATATTTTGGAGATGATCCGGATCCAGATTCTAGATCAGGATTCGCATTTTTCACTGTATTAAAGATAACGTCAAACTACAATACGCATTTGACGAAATTTTTACAACAGATAGATCTCAGATCATGGATGACCCCATTATATTTTGGAGATGATCTGGATCCAGATTCTATATCAGGATTTGCATTTTTCACTGTTTTATAGATAACGTCAAACTACACGACGGATTTGACGAAATTTTCACCACAGATAGATCTCAGATCATGGATGACTCCATTATATTTTGGAGATGATCCGGATCCAGATTTTAGATCAGGATTCGCATTTTTCACTGTTTTAAAGATAACGTCAAACTACACGACGCATTTGACGAAATTTTTACCACAGATAGATCTCAGACCATTGTTGACCCCATTATATTTCGGAGATGATCCGGATCCAGATTCTAGATCAGGATTCACATTTTCACTGTTTTCAAGATACGTCAAACTACAAGACGGATTTGACGAAATTTTTACCACAGATAGATCTCAGATCATGGTTGACCCCATTATATTTTGGAGATGATCAGGATCCAGATTCTAGATCAGGATTCGCATTTTTCACTGTTTTATAGATTACGTCAAACTACACGACGAATTTGACGAAATTTTCACCACAGATAGATCTCAGATCATGGATGACCCCATTATATTTTGGAGATGATCAGGATCCAGATTCTAGATCAGGATTCGCATTTTTCACTGTTTTAAAGATAACATCAAACTACACGACGAATTTGACAAAATTTTCACCACAGATAGATCTAAGATCATGGATGACCCCATTATATTTTGGAGATGATCCAGATCCAGATTCTAGATCAGGATTCGCATTTTTCACTGTTTTAAAGATAACGTCAAACTACACGACGAATTTGACGTAATTGTCACCACAGATAGATCTAAGATCATGGATGACCCCATTATATTTTGGAGATGATCCAGATCCCTATTCTAGATCAGGATTCGCATTTTTCACTGTTTTAAAGATAACGTCAAACTACACGACAAATTTGACGAAATTTTCACCACAGATAGATCTAAGATCATGGATGACCCCATTATATTTTGGAGATGATCCAGATCCAGATTCTAGATCAGGATTCGCATTTTTCACTGTTTTAAAGATAACATCAAACTACACGACGGATTTAACAAAATTTTCACCACAGATAGATCTCAGATAATGGTTGACCCCATTATATTTTGGAGATGATCCGGATCCAGATTCTAGATCAGGATTCGCATTTTTCACTGTTTTATAGATAACGTCAAACTACACGACGAATTTGACGAAATTTTTACCACAGATAGATCTCAGATCATGGTTGACCGCATTATATTTTGGAGATGATCCAGATCCAGATTCTAGATCAGGATTCGCATTTTTCACTGTTTTAAAGATAACGTCAAACTACAAGACGAATTTGACGTAATTTGCACCACAGATAGATCTCAGATCATGGATGACCCCATTATATTTTGGAGATGATCCAGATCCCTATTCTAGATCAGGATTCGCATTTTTCACTGTATTAAAGATAACGTCAAACTACACGACGAATTTGACGAAATTTTCACCACAGATAGATCTAAGATCATGGATGACCCCATTATATTTTGGAGATGATCCAGATCCAGATTCTAGATCAGGATTCGCATTTTTCACTGTTTTAAAGATAACGTCAAACTACACGACGGATTTGACGAAATTTTCACCACAGGTAGATCTCAGATCATGGATGACCCCATTATATTTTGGAGATGATCCGGATCCAGATTCTAGATCAGGATTCGCATTTTTCACTGTTTTAAAGATAACGTCAAACTACACGACGAATTTAACGAAATTTTCACCACAGATAGATCTCAGATCATGGTGCACCCCATTATATTTTGGAGATGATCCGGATCCAGATTCTAGATCAGGATTCGCATTTTTCACTGTTTTAAAGATAACATCAAACTACACGACGAATTTGACAAAATTTTCACCAGAGATAGATCTAAGATCATGGATGACCCCATTATATTTTGGAGATGATCCGGATCCAGATTCTAGATCAGGATTTGCATTTTTCACTGTTTTAAAGATAACGTCAAACTACATGACGGATTTGACAAAATTTTCACCACAGATGGATCTCAGATCATGGTTGACCCCATTATATTTTGGAGATGATCCGGATCCAGATTCTAGATCAGGATTCGCATTTTTCACTGTTTTAAAGATAACGTCAAACTACACGACGAATTTGACGAAATTTTCACCACAGATAGATCTCAGATCATGGATGACCCCATTATATTTTGGAGATGATCCGGATCCAGATTCTAGATCAGGATTTTCATTTTTCACTGTTTTAAAGATAACATCAAATTACACGACGAATTTGACGAAATTTTCACCACAGATAGATCTCAGATCATGGATGACCCCATTATATTTTGGAGATGATCCGTATCCAGATTCTAGATCAGGATTCGCATTTTTCACTGTTTTAAAGATAACGTCAAACTACACGACGAATTTGACGAAATTTTCACTGCAGAGAGATCTCAGATCATGGAAGACCCCATTATATTTTGGAGATGATTCGGATCCAGATTCTAGATCAGGATTCGCATTTTTCACTGTTTTAAAGATAAAGTCAAACTACACAACGGATTTGACGAAATTTTTACCACAGATAGATCTCAGATCATGGATGACCCCATTATATTTTGGAGATGATCCGGATCCAGATTCTAGATCAGGATTCGCATTTTTCACTGTTTTAAAGATAACGTCAAACTACACGACGAATTTGACAAAATTTTCACTGCAGAGAGATCTCAGATCATGGATGACCCCATTATATTTTGGAGATGATCCGGATCCAGATTCTAGATCAGGATTCGCATTTTTCACTGTTTTATAGATTACGTCAAACTACACGACGAATTTGACGAAATTTTCACTGCAGAGAGATCTCAGATCATGGATGACCCCATTATATTTTGGAGATGATCCGGATCCAGATTCTAGATCAGGATTCGCATTTTTCACTGTTTTATAGATAACGTCAAACTACACGACGAATTTGACGAAATTTTCACTGCAGAGAGATCTCAGATCATGGATGACCCCATTATATTTTGGAGATGATCCGGATCCAGATTCTAGATCAGGATTCGCATTTTTCACTGTTTTAAAGATAACGTCAAACTACACGACGAATTTGACGAAATTTTCACCACAGATAGATCTCAGATCATGGTTGACCCCATTATATTCTGGAGATGATCCGGATCCAGATTCTAGATCAGGATTCGCATTTTTCACGGTTTTAAAGATAACGTCAAACTACACGACGAATTTGACGAAATTTTCACCACAGATAGATCTCAGATCATGGTTGACCCCATTATATTTTGGAGATGATCCGGATCCAGATTCTAGATCAGGATTCGCATTTTTCACTGTTTTAAAGATAACGTCAAACTACACGACGAATTTGACGAAATTTTTACCACAGATAGATCTCAGATCATGGTTGACCCCATCATATTTTGGAGATGATCCGGATCCAGATTTTAGATCAGGATTCGCATTTTTCACTGTTTTAAAGATAACGTCAAACTAAACGACGAATTTGACGAAATTTTTACCACAGATAGATCTCAGATCATGGTTGACCCCATTATATTTTGGAGATGATCAGGATCCAGATTCTAGATCAGGATTCGCATTTTTCACTGTTTTAAAGATAACGTCAAACTACACGACGAATTTGACGAAATTTTCACCACAGATAGATCTCATATCATGGTTGACCCCATTATATTTTGGAGATGATCAGGATCCAGATTCTAGATCAGGATTCGCATTTTTCACTGTTTTATGGATTACGTCAAACTACACGACGAATTTGACGAAATTTTTACCACAGATAGATCTCAGATCATGGATGATCCCATTATATTTTGGAGATGATCCGGATCCAGATTCTAGATCAGGATTCGCATTTTTCACTGTTTTAAAGATAACGTCAAACTACACGACGAATTTGACGAAATTTTTACCACAGATAGATCTCAGATCATGGTTGACCCCATTATATTTTGGAGATGATCCGGATCCAGATTCTAGATCAGGATTCGCATTTTTCACGGTTTTAAAGATAACGTTAAACTACACGACGGATTTGACGAAATTTTCACCACAGATAGATCTCAGATCATGGATGACCCCATTATATTTTGGAGATGATCCGGATCCTTATTCTAGATCAGGATTCGCATTTTTCACTGTTTTAAAGATTACGTCAAACTACACGACGGATTTGACGAAATTTTTACCACAGATAGATCTCAGATCATGGATGACCCCATTATATTTTGGAGATGATCCGGATCCAGATTCTAGATCAGGATTCGCATTTTTCACTGTTTTAAAGATAACGTCAAACTACACGACGAATTTGACGAAATTTTCACCACAGATAGATCTCAAATCATGGTTGACCCCATTATATTTTGGAGATGATCCGGATCCAGATTCTAGATCAGGATTCGCATTTTTCACTGTTTTATAGATAACGTCAAACTACACGACGGATTTGACGAAATTTATACCACAGATAGATCTCAGATCATGGATGACCCCATTATATTTTGGAGATGATCCGGATCCAGATTCTAGATCAGGATTCGCATTTTTCACTGTTTTGAAGATAACGTCAGACTACACGACGAATTTGACGAAATTTTCACTGCAGAGAGATCTCAGATCATGGATGACCCCATTATATTTTGGAGATGATCCGGATCCAGATTCTAGATCAGGATTCGCATTTTTCACTGTTTTAACCCTGGATAGGTACGGTGGGTCGTTTGCGACCCCGAGCGTCAAAAAAAAACAGGTTTTTCTCACGTGACTCACCCCTGTGACTGAATTTGTGGGTGATCGACCTGCAGGAGGTGTCTCCCCTACACGCTCTAGTAGTGTCCAGATGTGCATTGCTGTAGCTGTACTCCTTCCCCGATTTCTGAGACGCGTCGGGGTCGTTTGCGTCCGAGTTTACCCTTCTGAGGTAGTTTGCATAATTATCAAAGTTATTACGTATTATGAAATTGTCGTAGAATGGTGCAACTTGTATAGGTTATCAGTTGTGGAAAGTCTTGGTGGATTGTTTGGCTACCATGTGCATGTTTTTTTTTTTAGTTAAAATGTCGTTCATCACCACGAGGACCATTTTACCGCGAGTGCCCCTTTTTCATTTTTTTTCATTTTTTTGCCAAGTCATTTTTCCGTAAGATATTGCCAAATAGTGTCGTAAAACTTTTGCTTGTTTAGTGTTGGAAAGTGTGTCTAGATGATCTGGCTACCCATGCATGACTTTGTTTTTGTCAGATACGACGTAGTTATTGGTATATTGGGTATTTAACTGCGGTTACCAATTTCTGTTTTTTTTTCAATATTTGTAAAAATTACTACGTAGTAAGGAATTGCCGTATATTATTCATTTTTTTTTCATGTTTATGTGTTAGAAAGTGTGCCTTGATGGTTGGGCTAACACGTGCATGTCTTTTTTTTTATCTGAGATGTCGTATATTAGAATGTCGGGCATTTTACCGCGAGTGTCCCTTTTTAATTTTTTTTAATTTTTTTGCCAAGTCATTTTTCCGTAAGATATTGCGAAATAGTGTCGTAAAACTTTTGCTTTTTTAATGTTGGAAAGTGTGTCTAGATGATCTGGCTACCCATGCGTGATTTTGTTTTTGTCAGATACGACGTAGTTATTGGTATATTGGGTATTTAACTGCGGTTGCCAATTTCTGTTTTTTTTTCAATATTTGTAAAAATTTACTACGTAGTAAGGAATTGCCGTATATTATTGATTTTTTTTTCATGTTTATGTGTTAGAAAGTGTGCCTTGATGGTTGGGCTAACACGTGCATGTCTTTTTTTTTTATCTGAGATGCCGTATATTAGAATGTTGGGCATTTTTCCGCGAGTGCCCCTTTTTATTTGTTTTGCATTTTTTTGCTTAGTCATGTTACCGTAAGGAATTGGCAAGTAGTGTCGCAAAACTTTTATTTTTATAGTGTTGGAAAGTGTTTCTAGATGATCTGGCTACCCATGCCTATTTTTTTTTAGCCAGATATGGCGTATATATAAGTATGTGTTCGATTTTCCTGTGATTGCCATTTTTTCGTTTTTTCCCATTTCTTTCAAAATTACTACGTACTAAGGAACTATCACAGAGTAATATTTCATTTATATGTTTATTTGTCGGAAAATATGCCTTGATGGTTTGCCTAGCACGTGGCTGAAATTTTTTTTTTCTGAAATGCCGTATATTAGAATGGCCATTTTTCCACGAGTGCCCCTTTTTATTTGTTTTGCATTTTTTTGCTTAGTCATGTTACCGTAAGGAATTGGCAAGTAGTGTCGCAAAACTTATATTTTTATAGTGTTGGAAAGTGTTTCTAGATGATCTGGCTACCCATGCCTATCTTTTTTTTAGCCAGATATGGCGTATATATAGGTATGTGTTCGATTTTCCGGTGATTGCCATTTTTTCGTTTTTTCCCAATTCTTTCAAAATTACTACGTACTAAGGAACTATCACAGAGTAATGATTCCTCTAGATGTTTATTTGTCGGAAAATTTTGTTTACTTTTTTTTTGATTGAATATCATCAAATTTTTTTAGCTAAAATATTGTTTTACATTTTTTTTTTCGATTTTATTTCCCTTCAAAAAAATTTTTTTGGGTCAGAATTTTAATTTTATAGCCGTAAAATAATCGACAATTATCCAGCAACCCACCATACAATTTTTATGCATATCCAATAATAATTAGATTAGTAAATAACACCTTGAAATTGACATACCCTTCCTACATTTCAAGTGGCAGATTAGGGAGTCTGAGTCAGTGTGGTTGGCGGCCATTTTGTGGACATATCCGAAGCGTAAGCTGCCCTATCTATATATATTCTTGTTCCCTATAGAATTTGTGATATTTTGGTATATTTTTACCTGCATAAATATCATATTATATATTAAATATATGTATTTTTTTACGAAATTTCCAAGTACTCAAAAAATTACCTTTAGATATGGCCCCTGATATAAATGTAATTTACAAAATAATGAAGATTTTTTGACATATTTCTATTTTAGGATAGCATATGTTTATTCCCTAAAAAAATTAGCCACTTCCTATTTCATTTGGGTACCCAAAAAAATTCATGAAATTTGGACAATTTTTTTTGGCCAAAAAAAGTTACCCTTTTTTTCTCATTTCAGATCTTCACCTCCATGGGTCTGACTTCATCCAAAATACATCAAGATGTGTCCTAAACATTCAAGAATCAATTCCTAAAAGGATTTGTGTATATATGTATAAACTTTTTTTTTATGAATTTTTATGTCAGGTCTTTTTTTTTTTCTACTTAATTTTTTAAAATATTTATAATAAATAGTTTTTCTGCAGATGAGTAGTATTTATCTTTACAGTTGTTTTAAGCATTCATTGAAGTTTTTTTTGGCAAAAGAAAAAAGGAGGTTACTGCAAAAACTGATTTTTCAAGAATTTTTTTTGGCGTCGGGGTCGTTCGCGTCCGAGTATACCCTTAAAGGGGTGTCCGAGGACCGTACCTATCCAGGGTTAAAGATAACGTCAAACTACACGACGAATTTGACGAAATTTTCACCACAGATAGATCTCAGATCATGGTTGACCCCATTATATTTTGGAGATGATCCGGATCCAGATTCTAGATCAGGATTCGCATTTTTCACTGTTTTATAGATAACGTCAAACTACACAACGGATTTGACGAAATTTTTACCACAGATAGATTTCAGATCATGTATGACTCAATTATATTTTGGAGATGATCCGGATCCAGATTCTAGATCAGGATTCGCATTTTTCACTGTTTTAAAGATAACGTCAAACTACACGACGAATTTGACGAAATTTTCACCACAGATAGATCTCAAATCATGGTTGACCCCATCATATTTTGGAGATGATCCGGATCCAGATTCTAGATCAGGATTCGCATTTTTCACTGTTTAATAGATAACGTCAAACTACACGACGGATTTGACGAAATTTTTACCACAGATAGATCTCAGATCATGGATGACCCCATTATATTTTGGAGATGATCTGGATCCAGATTCTATATCAGGATTCGCATTTTTCACTGTTTTAAAGATAACGTCAAACTACGCGACGGATTTGACGAAATTTTCACCACAGATAGATCTCAGATCAAGGTTGACCCCATTATATTTTGGAGATGATCAGGATCCAGATTCTAGATCAGGATTCGCATTTTTCACTGTTTTATAGATAACGTCAAACTACACGACGGATTTGACGAAATTTTCACCACAGATAGATCTCAGATCATGGATGACTCCATTATATTTTGGAGATGATCCGGATCCAGATTCTAGATCAGGATTCGCATTTTTCACTGTTTTAAAGATAACGTCAAACTAAAAGACGCATTTGACGAAATTTTTACAACAGATAGATCTCAGATCATGGATGACCCCATTATATTTTGGAGATGATCCAGATCCAGATTCTATATCAGGATTTGCATTTTTCACTGTTGTATAGATAACGTCAAACTACACGACGGATTTGACGAAATTTTCACCACAGATAGATCTCAGATCATGGATGACTCCATTATATTTTGGAGATGATCCGGATCCAGATTCTAGATTAGGATTCGCATTTTTCACTGTTTTAAAGATAACGTCAAACTACACGACGCATTTGACGAAATTTTTACCACAGATAGATCTCAGACCATTGTTGACCCCATTATATTTCGGAGATGATCCGGATCCAGATTCTAGATCAGGATTCACATTTTCACTGTTTTCAAGATACGTCAAACTACAAGACGGATTTGACGAAATTTTTACCACAGATAGATCTCAGATCATGGTTGACCCCATTATATTTTGGAGATGATCAGGATCCAGATTCTAGATCAGGATTCGCATTTTTCACTGTTTTATAGATTACGTCAAACTACACGACGAATTTGACGAAATTTTCACCACAGATAGATCTCAGATCATGGATGACCCCATTATATTTTGGAGATGATCCGGATCCATATTCTAGATCAGGATTCGCATTTTTCACTGTTTTAAAGATAACATCAAACTACACGACGAAATTGACGAAATTTTCACCACAGATAGATCTAAGATCATGGATGACCCCATTATATTTTGGAGATGATCCAGATCCAGATTCTAGATCAGGATTCGCATTTTTCACTGTTTTAAAGATAACGTCAAACTACACGACGAATTTGACGTAATTGTCACCACAGATAGATCTAAGATCATGGATGACCCCATTATATTTTGGAGATGATCCAGATCCCTATTCTAGATCAGGATTCGCATTTTTCACTGTTTTAAAGATAACGTCAAACTACACGACGAATTTGACGTAATTTGCACCACAGATAGATCTCAGATCATGGATGACCCCATTATATTTTGGAGATGATCCGGATCCCTATTCTAGATCAGGATTCGCATTTTTCACTGTTTTAAAGATAACGTCAAACTACACGACGAATTTGACGAAATTTTCACCACAGATAGATCTAAGATCATGGATGACCCCATTATATTTTGGAGATGATCCAGATCCATATTCTAGATCAGGATTCGCATTTTTCACTTTTTTAAAGATAACGTCAAACTACATGACGGATTTGACGAAATTTTCACCACAGATAGATCTCAGATCATGGTGCACCCCATTATATTTTGGAGATGATCCGGATCCAGATTCTAGATCAGGATTCGCATTTTTCACTGTTTTAAAGATAACATCAAACTACACGACGAATTTGACAAAATTTTCACCACAGATAGATCTAAGATCATGGATGACCCCATTATATTTTGGAGATGATCCGGATCCAGATTCTAGATCAGGATTTGCATTTTTCACTGTTTTAAAGATAACGTCAAACTACATGACGGATTTGACAAAATTTTCACCACAGATGGATCTCAGATCATGGTTGACCCCATTATATTTTGGAGATGATCCGGATCCAGATTCTAGATCAGGATTTGCATTTTTCACTGTTTTAAAGATAACATCAAATTACACGACGAATTTGACGAAATTTTCACCACAGATAGATCTCAGATCATGGATGACCCCATTATATTTTGGAGATGATCCGTATCCAGATTCTAGATCAGGATTCGCATTTTTCACTGTTTTAAAGATAACGTCAAACTACACGACGAATTTGACGAAATTCTCACTGCAGAGAGATCTCAGATCATGGAAGACCCCATTATATTTTGAAGATGATTCGGATCCAGATTCTAGATCAGGATTCGCATTTTTCACTGTTTTAAAGATAAAGTCAAACTACACAACGGATTTGACGAAATTTTTACCACAGATAGATCTCAGATCATGGATGACCCCATTATATTTTGGAGATGATCCGGATCCAGATTCTAGATCAGGATTCGCATTTTTCACTGTTTTAAAGATAACGTCAAACTACACGACGAATTTGACGAAATTTTCACTGCAGAGAGATCTCAGATCATGGATGACCCCATTATATTTTGGAGATGATCCAGATCCAGATTCTAGATCAGGATTCGCATTTTTCACTGTTTTATAGATTACGTCAAACTACACGACGAATTTGACGAAATTTTCACTGCAGAGAGATCTCAGATCATGGATGACCCCATTATATTTTGGAGATGATCCGGATCCAGATTCTAGATCAGGATTTGCATTTTTCACTGTTTTCAAGATAATGTCAAACTACACGACGAATTTGACGAAATTTTCACTGCAGAGAGATCTCAGATCATGGATGACCCCATTATATTTTGGAGATGATCCGGATCCAGATTCTAGATCAGGATTCGCATTTTTCACTGTTTTAAAGATAACGTCAAACTACACGACGAATTTGACGAAATTTTCACCACAGATAGATCTCAGATCATGGTTGACCCCATTATATTCTGGAGATGATCCGGATCCAGATTCTAGATCAGGATTCGCATTTTTCACGGTTTTAAAGATAACGTCAAACTACACGACGAATTTGACGAAATTTTTACCACAGATAGATCTCAGATCATGGTTGACCCCATCATATTTTGGAGATGATCCGGATCCAGATTCTAGATCAGGATTCGCATTTTTCACTGTTTTAAAGATAACGTCAAACTAAACGACGAATTTGACGAAATTTTTACCACAGATAGATCTCAGATCATGGTTGACCCCATTATATTTTGGAGATGATCAGGATCCAGATTCTAGATCAGGATTCGCATTTTTCACTGTTTTAAAGATAACGTCAAACTACACGACGAATTTGACGAAATTTTCACCACAGATAGATCTCATATCATGGTTGACCCCATTATATTTTGGAGATGATCAGGATCCAGATTCTAGATCAGGATTCGCATTTTTCACTGTTTTATGGATTACGTCAAACTACACGACGAATTTGACGAAATTTTTACCACAGATAGATCTCAGATCATGGATGATCCCATTATATTTTGGAGATGATCCGGATCCAGATTCTAGATCAGGATTCGCATTTTTCACTGTTTTAAAGATAACGTCAAACTACACGACGAATTTGACGAAATTTTTACCACAGATAGATCTCAGATCATGGTTGACCCCATTATATTTTAGAGATGATCCGGATCCAGATTCTAGATCAGGATTCGCATTTTTCACGGTTTTAAAGATAACGTCAAACTACACGACGGATTTGACGAAATTTTCACCACAGATAGATCTCAGATCATGGATGACCCCATTATATTCTGGAGATGATCCGGATCCTTATTCTAGATCAGGATTCGCATTTTTCACTGTTTTAAAGATTACGTCAAACTACACGACGGATTTGACGAAATTTTTACCACAGATAGATCTCAGATCATGGATGACCCCATTATATTTTGGAGATGATCCGGATCCAGATTCTAGATCAGGATTCGCATTTTTCACTGTTTTAAAGATAACGTAAAACTACACGACGAATTTGACGAAATTTTCACCACAGATAGATCTCAAATCATGGTTGACCCCATTATATTTTGGAGATGATCCGGATCCAGATTCTAGATCAGGATTCGCATTTTTCACTGTTTTATAGATAACGTCAAACTAAACGACGGATTTGACGAAATTTTTACCACAGATAGATCTCAGATCATGGATGACCCCATTATATTTTGGAGATGATCCGGATCCAGATTCTAGATCAGGATTCGCATTTTTCACTGTTTTGAAGATAACGTCAGACTACACGACGAATTTGACGAAATTTTCACTGCAGAGAGATCTCAGATCATGGATGACCCCATTATATTTTGGAGATGATCCGGATCCAGATTCTAGATCAGGATTCGCATTTTTCACTGTTTTAAAGATAACGTCAAACTACACGACGAATTTGACGAAATTTTCACCACAGATAGATCTCAGATCATGGTTGACCCCATTATATTTTGGAGATGATCCGGATCCAGATTCTAGATCAGGATTCGCATTTTTCACTGTTTTATAGATAACGTCAAACTACACAACGGATTTGACGAAATTTTTACCACAGATAGATCTCAGATCATGTATGACTCAATTATATTTTGGAGATGATCCGGATCCAGATTCTAGATCAGGATTCGCATTTTTCACTGTTTTAAAGATAACGTCAAACTACACGACGAATTTGACGAAATTTTCACCACAGATAGATCTCAAATCATGGTTGACCCCATCATATTTTGGAGATGATCCGGATCCAGATTCTAGATCAGGATTCGCATTTTTCACTGTTTTATAGATAACGTCAAACTACACGACGGATTTGACGAAATTTTTACCACAGATAGATCTCAGATCATGGATGACCCCATTATATTTTGGAGATGATCTGGATCCAGATTCTATATCAGGATTCGCATTTTTCACTGTTTTAAAGATAACGTCAAACTACGCGACGGATTTGACGAAATTTTCACCACAGATAGATCTCAGATCAAGTTTGACCCCATTATATTTTGGAGATGATCAGGATCCAGATTCTAGATCAGGATTCGCATTTTTCACTGTTTTATAGATAACGTCAAACTACACGACGGATTTGACGAAATTTTCACCACAGATAGATCTCAGATCATGGATGACTCCATTATATTTTGGAGATGATCCGGATCCAGATACTAGATCAGGATTCGCATTTTTCACTGTTTTAAAGATAACGTCAAACTACAAGACGCATTTGACGAAATTTTTACAACAGATAGATCTCAGATCATGGATGACCCCATTATATTTTGGAGATGATCCGGATCCAGATTCTATATCAGGATTCGCATTTTTCACTGTTTTATAGATAACGTCAAACTACACGACGCATTTGACGAAATTTTTACCACAGATAGATCTCAGACCATTGTTGACCCCATTATATTTCGGAGATGATCCGGATCCAGATTCTAGATCAGGATTCACATTTTCACTGTTTTCAAGATACGTCAAACTACAAGACGGATTTGACGAAATTTTTACCACAGATAGATCTCAGATCATGGTTGACCCCATTATATTTTGGAGATGATCAGGATCCAGATTCTAGATCAGGATTCGCATTTTTCACTGTTTTATAGATAACGTCAAACTACACGACGGATTTGACGAAATTTTCACCACAGATAGATCTCAGATCATGGATGACTCCATTATATTTTGGAGATGATCCGGATCCAGATTCTAGATCAGGATTCGCATTTTTCACTGTTTTAAAGATAACGTCAAACTACACGACGCATTTGACGAAATTTTTACCACAGATAGATCTCAGACCATTGTTGACCCCATTATATTTCGGAGATGATCCGGATCCAGATTCTAGATCAGGATTCACATTTTCACTGTTTTCAAGATACGTCAAACTACAAGACGGATTTGACGAAATTTTTACCACAGATAGATCTCAGATCATGGTTGACCCCATTATATTTTGGAGATGATCAGGATCCAGATTCTAGATCAGGATTCGCATTTTTCACTGTTTTATAGATTACGTCAAACTACACGACGAATTTGACGAAATTTTCACCACAGATAGATCTCAGATCATGGATGACCCCATTATATTTTGGAGATGATCCGGATCCATATTCTAGATCAGGATTCGCATTTTTCACTGTTTTAAAGATAACATCAAACTACACGACGAATTTGACAAAATTTTCACCAGAGATAGATCTAAGATCATGGATGACCCCATTATATTTTGGAGATGATCCAGATCCAGATTCTAGATCAGGATTCGCCTTTTTCACTGTTTTAAAGATAACGTAAAACTACACGACGGATTTGACGAAATTTTCACCACAGATAGATCTCAGATCATGGATGACCCCATTATATTTTGGAGATGATCCGGATCCAGATTCTAGATCAGGATTCGCATTTTTCACTGTTTTAAAGATAACGTCAAACTACACGACGAATTTAACGAAATTTTCACCACAGATAGATCTCAGATCATGGTGCACCCCATTATATTTTGGAGATGATCCGGATCCAGATTCTAGATCAGGATTCGCATTTTTCACTGTTTTAAAGATAACATCAAACTACACGACGAATTTGACAAAATTTTCACCAGAGATAGATCTAAGATCATGGATGACCCCATTATATTTTGGAGATGATCCGGATCCAGATTCTAGATCAGGATTTGCATTTTTCACTGTTTTAAAGATAACGTCAAACTACATGACGGATTTGACAAAATTTTCACCACAGATGGATCTCAGATCATGGTTGACCCCATTATATTTTGGAGATGATCCGGATCCAGATTCTAGATCAGGATTCGCATTTTTCACTGTTTTAAAGATAACGTCAAACTACACGACGAATTTGACGAAATTTTCACCACAGATAGATCTCAGATCATGGATGACCCCATTATATTTTGGAGATGATCCGGATCCAGATTCTAGATCAGGATTTTCATTTTTCACTGTTTTAAAGATAACATCAAATTACACGACGAATTTGACGAAATTTTCACCACAGATAGATCTCAGATCATGGATGACCCCATTATATTTTGGAGATGATCCGTATCCAGATTCTAGATCAGGATTCACATTTTTCACTGTTTTAAAGATAACGTCAAACTACACGACGAATTTGACGAAATTTTCACTGCAGAGAGATCTCAGATCATGGAAGATCCCATTATATTTTGGAGATGATTCGGATCCAGATTCTAGATCAGGATTCGCATTTTTCACTGTTTTAAAGATAAAGTCAAACTACACAACGGATTTGACGAAATTTTTACCACAGATAGATCTCAGATCATGGATGACCCCATTATATTTTGGAGATGATCCGGATCCAGATTCTAGATCAGGATTCGCATTTTTCACTGTTTTAAAGATAACGTCAAACTACACGACGAATTTGACGAAATTTTCACTGCAGAGAGATCTCAGATCATGGATGACCCCATTATATTTTGGAGATGATCCGGATCCAGATTCTAGATCAGGATTCACATTTTTCACTGTTTTATAGATTACGTCAAACTACACGACGAATTTGACGAAATTTTCACTGCAGAGAGATCTCAGATCATGGATGACCGCATTATATTTTGGAGATGATCCGGATCCATATTCTAGATCAGGATTCGCATTTTTCACTGTTTTCAAGATAACGTCAAACTACACGACGAATTTGACGAAATTTTCACTGCAGAGAGATCTCAGATCATGGATGACCCCATTATATTTTGGAGATGATCCGGATCCAGATTCTAGATCAGGATTCGCATTTTTCACTGTTTTAAAGATAACGTCAAACTACACGACGAATTTGACGAAATTTTCACCACAGATAGATCTCATATCATGGTTGACCCCATTATATTCTGGAGATGATACGGATCCAGATTCTAGATCAGGATTCGCATTTTTCACGGTTTTAAAGATAACGTCAAACTACACGACGAATTTGACGAAATTTTCACCACAGATAGATCTCAGATCATGGTTGACCCCATTATATTTTGGAGATGATCCGGATCCAGATTCTAGATCAGGATTTGCATTTTTCACTGTTTTAACCCTGGATAGGTACGGTCCTCGGACACCCCTTTAAGGGTATACTCGGACGCGAACGACCCCGACGCCAAAAAAAATTCTTGAAAAATCAGTTTTTGCAGTAACCTCCTTTTTTCTTTTGCCAAAAAAAACTTCAATGAATGCTTAAAACAACTGTAAAGATAAATACTACTCATCTGCAGAAAAACTATTTATTATAAATATTTTTAAAAATTAAGTAGAAAAAAAAAAGACCTGACATAAAAATTCATAAAAAAAAAGTTTATACATATATACACAAATCCTTTTAGGAATTGATTCTTGAATGTTTAGGACACATCTTGATGTATTTTGGATGAAGTCAGACCCATGGAGGTGAAGATCTGAAATGAGAAAAAAAGGGTAACTTTTTTTGGCCAAAAAAAATTGTCCAAATTTCATGAATTTTTTTGGGTACCCAAATGAAATAGGAAGTGGCTAATTTTTTTAGGGAATAAACATATGTTATCCTAAAATAGAAATATGTAAAAAAATCTTCATTATTTTGTAAATTACATTTATATCAGGGCCCATATCTAAAGGTAATTTTTTGAGTACTTGGAAATTTCGTAAAAAAATACATATATTTAATATATAATATGATATTTATGCAGGTAAAAATATACCAAAATATCACAAATTCTATAGGGAACAAGAATATATATAGATAGGGCAGCTTACGCTTCGGATATGTCCACAAAATGGCCGCCAACCACACTGACTCAGACTCCCTAATCTGCCACTTGAAATGTAGGAAGGGTATGTCAATTTCAAGGTGTTATTTACTAATCTAATTATTATTGGATATGCATAAAAATTGTATGGTGGGTTGCTGGATAATTGTCGATTATTTTACGACTATAAAATTAAAATTCTGACCCAAAAAATTTTTTTTGAAGGGAAATAAAATCGAAAAAAAAAATGTAAAACAATATTTTAGCTAAAAAAATTTGATGATATTCAATCAAAAAAAAAGTAAACAAAATTTTCCGACAAATAAACATCTAGAGGAATCATTACTCTGTGATAGTTCCTTAGTACGTAGTAATTTTGAAAGAATTGGGAAAAAACGAAAAAATGGCAATCACCGGAAAATCGAACACATACCTATATATACGCCATATCTGGCTAAAAAAAAGATAGGCATGGGTAGCCAGATCATCTAGAAACACTTTCCAACACTATAAAAATATAAGTTTTGCGACACTACTTGCCAATTCCTTACGGTAACATGACTAAGCAAAAAAATGCAAAACAAATAAAAAGGGGCACTCGTGGAAAAATGGCCATTCTAATATACGGCATTTCAGAAAAAAAAAATTTCAGCCACGTGCTAGGCAAACCATCAAGGCATATTTTCCGACAAATAAACATATAAATGAAATATTACTCTGTGATAGTTCCTTAGTACGTAGTAATTTTGAAAGAAATGGGAAAAAACGAAAAAATGGCAATCACAGGAAAATCGAACACATACTTATATATACGCCATATCTGGCTAAAAAAAAAATAGGCATGGGTAGCCAGATCATCTAGAAACACTTTCCAACACTATAAAAATATAAGTTTTGCGACACTACTTGCCAATTCCTTACGGTAACATGACTAAGCAAAAAAATGCAAAACAAATAAAAAGGGGCACTCGCGGAAAAATGCCCAACATTCTAATATACGGCATCTCAGATAAAAAAAAAAGACATGCACGTGTTAGCCCAACCATCAAGGCACACTTTCTAACACATAAACATGAAAAAAAAATCAATAATATACGGCAATTCCTTACTACGTAGTAAATTTTTACAAATATTGAAAAAAAAACAGAAATTGGCAACCGCAGTTAAATACCCAATATACCAATAACTACGTCGTATCTGACAAAAACAAAATCACGCATGGGTAGCCAGATCATCTAGACACACTTTCCAACATTAAAAAAGCAAAAGTTTTACGACACTATTTCGCAATATCTTACGGAAAAATGACTTGGCAAAAAAATTAAAAAAAATTAAAAAGGGACACTCGCGGTAAAATGCCCGACATTCTAATATACGACATCTCAGATAAAAAAAAAGACATGCACGTGTTAGCCCAACCATCAAGGCACACTTTCTAACACATAAACATGAAAAAAAAATGAATAATATACGGCAATTCCTTACTACGTAGTAATTTTTACAAATATTGAAAAAAAAACAGAAATTGGTAACCGCAGTTAAATACCCAATATACCAATAACTACATCGTATCTGACAAAAACAAAGTCATGCATGGGTAGCCAGATCATCTAGACACACTTTCCAACACTAAACAAGCAAAAGTTTTACGACACTATTTGGCAATATCTTACGGAAAAATGACTTGGCAAAAAAATGAAAAAAAATGAAAAAGGGGCACTCGCGGTAAAATGGTCCTCGTGGTGATGAACGACATTTTAACTAAAAAAAAAAACATGCACATGGTAGCCAAACAATCCACCAAGACTTTCCACAACTGATAACCTATACAAGTTGCACCATTCTACGACAATTTCATAATACGTAATAACTTTGATAATTATGCAAACTACCTCAGAAGGGTAAACTCGGACGCTAACGACCCCGACGCGTCTCAGAAATCGGGGAAGGAGTACAGCTACAGCAATGCACATCTGGACACTACTAGAGCGTGTAGGGGAGACACCTCCTGCAGGTCGATCACCCACAAATTCAGTCACAAGGGTGAGTCACGTGAGAAAAACCTGTTTTTTTTTTACGCTCGGGGTCGCAAACGACCCACCGTACCTATCCAGGGTTAAAGATAACGTCAAACTACACGACGAATTTGACGAAATTTTTACCACAGATAGATCTCAGATCATGGTTGACCCCATCATATTTTGGAGATGATCCGGATCCAGATTTTAGATCAGGATTCGCATTTTTCACTGTTTTAAAGATAACGTCAAACTAAACGACGAATTTGACGAAATTTTTACCACAGATAGATCTCAGATCATGGTTGACCCCATTATATTTTGGAGATGATCAGGATCCAGATTCTAGATCAGGATTCGCATTTTTCACTGTTTTAAAGATAACGTCAAACTACACGACGAATTTGACGAAATTTTCACCACAGATAGATCTCATATCATGGTTGACCCCATTATATTTTGGAGATGATCAGGATCCAGATTCTAGATCAGGATTCGCATTTTTCACTGTTTTATGGATTACGTCAAACTACACGACGAATTAGACGAAATTTTTACCACAGATAGATCTCAGATCATGGATGATCCCATTATATTTTGGAGATGATCCGGATCCAGATTCTAGATCAGGATTCGCATTTTTCACTGTTTTAAAGATAACGTCAAACTACACGACGAATTTGACGAAATTTTTACCACAGATAGATCTCAGATCATGGTTGACCCCATTATATTTTGGAGATGATCCGGATCCAGATTCTAGATCAGGATTCGCATTTTTCACGGTTTTAAAGATAACGTCAAACTACACGACGGATTTGACGAAATTTTCACCACAGATAGATCTCAGATCATGGATGACCCCATTATATTTTGGAGATGATCCGGATCCTTATTCTAGATCAGGATTCGCATTTTTCACTGTTTTAAAGATTACGTCAAACTACACGACGGATTTGACGAAATTTCTACCACAGATAGATCTCAGATCATGGATGACCCCATTATATTTTGGAGATGATCCGGATCCAGATTATAGATCAGGATTCGCATTTTTCACTGTTTTAAAGATAACGTCAAACTACACGACGAATTTGACGAAATTTTCACCACAGATAGATCTCAAATCATGGTTGACCCCATTATATTTTGGAGATGATCCGGATCCAGATTCTAGATCAGGATTCGCATTTTTCACTGTTTTATAGATAACGTCAAACTACACGACGGATTTGACGAAATTTTTACCACAGATAGATCTCAGATCATGGATGACCCCATTATATTTTGGAGATGATCCGGATCCAGATTCTAGATCAGGATTCGCATTTTTCACTGTTTTGAAGATAACGTCAGACTACACGACGAATTTGACGAAATTTTCACTGCAGAGAGATCTCAGATCATGGATGACCCCATTATATTTTGGAGATGATCCGGATCCAGATTCTAGATCAGGATTCGCATTTTTCACTGTTTTAAAGATAACGTCAAACTACACGACGAATTTGACGAAATTTTCACCACAGATAGATCTCAGATCATGGTTGACCCCATTATATTTTGGAGATGATCCGGATCCAGATTCTAGATCAGGATTTGCATTTTTCACTGTTTTATAGATAACGTCAAACTACACAACGGATTTGACGAAATTTTTACCACAGATAGATTTCAGATCATGTATGACTCAATTATATTTTGGAGATGATCCGGATCCAGATTCTAGATCAGGATTCGCATTTTTCACTGTTTTAAAGATAACGTCAAACTACACGACGAATTTGACGAAATTTTCACCACAGATAGATCTCAAATCATGGTTGACCCCATCATATTTTGGAGATGATCCGGATCCAGATTCTAGATCAGGATTCGCATTTTTCACTGTTTAATAGATAACGTCAAACTACACGACGGATTTGACGAAATTTTTACCACAGATAGATCTCAGATCATGGATGACCCCATTATATTTTGGAGATGATCTGGATCCAGATTCTATATCAGGATTCGCATTTTTCACTGTTTTAAAGATAACGTCAAACTACGCGACGGATTTGACGAAATTTTCACCACAGATAGATCTCAGATCAAGGTTGACCCCATTATATTTTGGAGATGATCAGGATCCAGATTCTAGATCAGGATTCGCATTTTTCACTGTTTTATAGATAACGTCAAACTACACGACGGATTTGACGAAATTTTCACCACAGATAGATCTCAGATCATGGATGACTCCATTATATTTTGGAGATGATCCGGATCCAGATTCTAGATCAGGATTCGCATTTTTCACTGTTTTAAAGATAACGTCAAACTAAAAGACGCATTTGACGAAATTTTTACAACAGATAGATCTCAGATCATGGATGACCCCATTATATTTTGGAGATGATACGGATCCAGATTCTATATCAGGATTTGCATTTTTCACTGTTGTATAGATAACGTCAAACTACACGACGGATTTGACGAAATTTTCACCACAGATAGATCTAAGATCATGGATGACTCCATTATATTTTGGAGATGATCCGGATCCAGATTCTAGATCAGGATTCGCATTTTTCACTGTTTTAAAGATAACGTCAAACTACACGACGCATTTGACGAAATTTTTACCACAGATAGATCTCAGACCATTGTTGACCCCATTATATTTCGGAGATGATCCGGATCCAGATTCTAGATCAGGATTCACATTTTCACTGTTTTCAAGATACGTCAAACTACAAGACGGATTTGACGAAATTTTTACCACAGATAGATCTCAGATCATGGTTGACCCCATTATATTTTGGAGATGATCAGGATCCAGATTCTAGATCAGGATTCGCATTTTTCACTGTTTTATAGATTACGTCAAACTACACGACGAATTTGACGAAATTTTCACCACAGATAGATCTCAGATCATGGATGACCCCATTATATTTTGGAGATGATCCGGATCCATATTCTAGATCAGGATTCGCATTTTTCACTGTTTTAAAGATAACATCAAACTACATGACGAATTTGACGAAATTGTCACCACAGATAGATCTAAGATCATGGATGACCCCATTATATTTTGGAGATGATCCAGATCCAGATTCTAGATCAGGATTCGCATTTTTCACTGTTTTAAAGATAACGTCAAACTACACGACGAATTTGACGTAATTGTCACCACAGATAGATCTAAGATCATGGATGACCCCATTATATTTTGGAGATGATCCAGATCCCTATTCTAGATCAGGATTCGCATTTTTCACTGTTTTAAAGATAACGTCAAACTACACGACGAATTTGACGTAATTTGCACCACAGATAGATCTCAGATCATGGATGACCCCATTATATTTTGGAGATGATCCGGATCCCTATTCTAGATCAGGATTCGCATTTTTCACTGTTTTAAAGATAACGTCAAACTACACGACGAATTTGACGAAATTTTCACCACAGATAGATCTAAGATCATGGATGACCCCATTATATTTTGGAGATGATCCAGATCCATATTCTAGATCAGGATTCGCATTTTTCACTTTTTTAAAGATAACGTCAAACTACATGACGGATTTGACGAAATTTTCACCACAGATAGATCTCAGATCATGGTGCACCCCATTATATTTTGGAGATGATCCGGATCCAGATTCTAGATCAGGATTCGCATTTTTCACTGTTTTAAAGATAACATCAAACTACACGACGAATTTGACAAAATTTTCACCACGGATAGATCTAAGATCATGGATGACCCCATTATATTTTGGAGATGATCCGGATCCAGATTCTAGATCAGGATTTGCATTTTTCACTGTTTTAAAGATAACGTCAAACTACATGACGGATTTGACAAAATTTTCACCACAGATGGATCTCAGATCATGGTTGACCCCATTATATTTTGGAGATGATCCGGATCCAGATTCTAGATCAGGATTTGCATTTTTCACTGTTTTAAAGATAACATCAAACTACACGACGAATTTGACGAAATTTTCACCACAGATAGATCTCAGATCATGGATGACCCCATTATATTTTGGAGATGATCCGTATCCAGATTCTAGATCAGGATTCGCATTTTTCACTGTTTTAAAGATAACGTCAAACTACACGACGAATTTGACGAAATTCTCACTGCAGAGAGATCTCAGATCATGGAAGACCCCATTATATTTTGAAGATGATTCGGATCCAGATTCAAGATCAGGATTCGCATTTTTCACTGTTTTAAAGATAAAGTCAAACTACACAACGGATTTGACGAAATTTTTACCACAGATAGATCTCAGATCATGGATGACCCCATTATATTTTGGAGATGATCCGGATCCAGATTCTAGATCAGGATTCGCATTTTTCACTGTTTTAAAGATAACGTCAAACTACACGACGAATTTGACGAAATTTTCACTGCAGAGAGATCTCATATCATGGATGACCCCATTATATTTTGGAGATGATCCGGATCCAGATTCTAGATCAGGAATCGCATTTTTCACTGTTTTATAGATTACGTCAAACTACACGACGAATTTGACGAAATTTTCACTGCAGAGAGATCTCAGATCATGGATGACCCCATTATATTTTGGAGATGATCCGGATCCAGATTCTAGATCAGGATTCGCATTTTTCACTGTTTTCAAGATAATGTCAAACTACACGACGAATTTGACGAAATTTTCACTGCAGAGAGATCTCAGATCATGGATGACCCCATTATATTTTGGAGATGATCCGGATCCAGATTCTAGATCAGGATTCGCATTTTTCACTGTTTTAAAGATAACGTCAAACTACACGACGAATTTGACGAAATTTTCACCACAGATAGATCTCAGATCATGGTTGACCCCATTATATTCTGGAGATGATCCGGATCCAGATTCTAGATCAGGATTCGCATTTTTCACGGTTTTAAAGATAACGTCAAACTACACGACGAATTTGACGAAATTTTCACCACAGATAGATCTCAGATCATGGTTGACCCCATTATATTTTGGAGATGATCCGGATCCAGATTCTAGATCAGGATTCGCATTTTTCACTGTTTTAAAGATAACGTCAAACTACACGACGAATTTGACGAAATTTTTACCACAGATAGATCTCAAATCATGGTTGACCCCATCATATTTTGGAGATGATCCGGATCCAGATTCTAGATCAGGATTCGCATTTTTCACTGTTTTAAAGATAACGTCAAACTAAACGACGAATTTGACGAAATTTTTACCACAGATAGATCTCAGATCATGGTTGACCCCATTATATTTTGGAGATGATCAGGATCCAGATTCTAGATCAGGATTCGCATTTTTCACTGTTTTAAAGATAACGTCAAACTACACGACGAATTTGACGAAATTTTCACCACAGATAGATCTCATATCATGGTTGACCCCATTATATTTTGGAGATGATCAGGATCCAGATTCTAGGTCAGGATTCGCATTTTTCACTGTTTTATGGATTACGTCAAACTACACGACGAATTTGACGAAATTTTTACCACAGATAGATCTCAGATCATGGATGATCCCATTATATTTTGGAGATGATCCGGATCCAGATTCTAGATCAGGATTCGCATTTTTCACTGTTTTAAAGATAACGTCAAACTACACGACGAATTTGACGAAATTTTTACCACAGATAGATCTCAGATCATGGTTGACCCCATTATATTTTAGAGATGATCCGGATCCAGATTCTAGATCAGGATTCGCATTTTTCACGGTTTTAAAGATAACGTCAAACTACACGACGGATTTGACGAAATTTTCACCACAGATAGATCTCAGATCATGGATGACCCCATTATATTCTGGAGATGATCCGGATCCTTATTCTAGATCAGGATTCGCATTTTTCACTGTTTTAAAGATTACGTCAAACTACACAACGGATTTGACGAAATTTTTACCACAGATAGATCTCAGATCATGGATGACCCCATTATATTTTGGAGATGATCCGGATCCAGATTCTAGATCAGGATTCGCATTTTTCACTGTTTTAAAGATAACGTCAAACTACACGACGAATTTGACGAAATTTTCACCACAGATAGATCTCAAATCATGGTTGACCCCATTATATTTTGGAGATGATCCGGATCCAGATTCTAGATCAGGATTCGCATTTTTCACTGTTTTATAGATAACGTCAAACTACACGACGGATTTGACGAAATTTTTACCACAGATAGATCTCAGATCATGGATGACCCCATTATATTTTGGAGATGATCCGCATCCAGATTCTAGATCAGGATTCGCATTTTTCACTGTTTTGAATATAACGTCAGACTACACGACGAATTTGACGAAATTTTCACTGCAGAGAGATCTCAGATCATGGATGACCCCATTATATTTTGGAGATGATCCGGATCCAGATTCTAGATCAGGATTCGCATTTTTCACTGTTTTAAAGATAACGTCAAACTACACGACGAATTTGACGAAATTTTCACCACAGATAGATCTCAGATCATGGTTGACCCCATTATATTTTGGAGATGATCCGGATCCAGATTCTAGATCAGGATTCGCATTTTTCACTGTTTTATAGATAACGTCAAACTACACAACGGATTTGACGAAATTTTTACCACAGATAGATCTCAGATCATGTATGACTCAATTATATTTTGGAGATGATCCGGATCCAGATTCTAGATCAGGATTCGCATTTTTCACTGTTTTAAAGATAACGTCAAACTACACGACGAATTTGACGAAATTTTCACCACAGATAGATCTCAAATCATGGTTGACCCCATCATATTTTGGAGATGATCCGGATCCAGATTCTAGATCAGGATTCGCATTTTTCACTGTTTTATAGATAACGTCAAACTACACGACGGATTTGACGAAATTTTTACCACAGATAGATCTCAGATCATGGATGACCCCATTATATTTTGGAGATGATCTGGATCCAGATTCTATATCAGGATTCGCATTTTTCACTGTTTTAAAGATAACGTCAAACTACGCGACGGATTTGACGAAATTTTCACCACAGATAGATCTCAGATCAAGTTTGACCCCATTATATTTTGGAGATGATCAGGATCCAGATTCTAGATCAGGATTCGCATTTTTCACTGTTTTATAGATAACGTCAAACTACACGACGGATTTGACGAAATTTTCACCACAGATATATCTCAGATCATGGATGACTCCATTATATTTTGGAGAGGATCCGGATCCAGATACTAGATCAGGATTCGCATTTTTCACTGTTTTAAAGATAACGTCAAACTACAAGACGCATTTGACGAAATTTTTACAACAGATAGATCTCAGATCATGGATGACCCCATTATATTTTGGAGATGATCCGGATCCAGATTCTATATCAGGATTCGCATTTTTCACTGTTTTATAGATAACGTCAAACTACACGACGCATTTGACGAAATTTTTACCACAGATAGATCTCAGACCATTGTTGACCCCATTATATTTCGGAGATGATCCGGATCCAGATTCTAGATCAGGATTCACATTTTCACTGTTTTCAAGATACGTCAAACTACAAGACGGATTTGACGAAATTTTTACCACAGATAGATCTCAGATCATGGTTGACCCCATTATATTTTGGAGATGATCAGGATCCAGATTCTAGATCAGGATTCGCATTTTTCACTGTTTTATAGATAACGTCAAACTACACGACGGATTTGACGAAATTTTCACCACAGATAGATCTCAGATCATGGATGACTCCATTATATTTTGGAGATGATCCGGATCCAGATTCTAGATCAGGATTCGCATTTTTCACTGTTTTAAAGATAACGTCAAACTACACGACGCATTTGACGAAATTTTTACCACAGATAGATCTCAGACCATTGTTAACCCCATTATATTTCGGAGATGATCCGGATCCAGATTCTAGATCAGGATTCACATTTTCACTGTTTTCAAGATACGTCAAACTACAAGACGGATTTGACGAAATTTTTACCACAGATAGATCTCAGATCATGGTTGACCCCATTATATTTTGGAGATGATCAGGATCCAAATTCTAGATCAGGATTCGCATTTTTCACTGTTTTATAGATTACGTCAAACTACACGACGAATTTGACGAAATTTTCACCACAGATAGATCTCAGATCATGGATGACCCCATTATATTTTGGAGATGATCCGGATCCATATTCTAGATCAGGATTCACATTTTTCACTGTTTTAAAGATAACATCAAACTACACGACGAATTTGACAAAATTTTCACCAGAGATAGATCTAAGATCATGGATGACCCCATTATATTTTGGAGATGATCCGGATCCAGATTCTAGATCAGGATTCGCATTTTTCACTGTTTTAAAGATAACGTCAAACTATACGACGAATTTGACGAAATTTTCACCACAGATAGATCTCAAATCATGGTTGACCCCATCATATTTTGGAGATGATCCGGATCCAGATTCTAGATCAGGATTCGCATTTTTCACTGTTTTATAGATAACGTCAAACTACACGACGGATTTGACGAAATTTTTACCACAGATAGATCTCAGATCATGGATGACCCCATTATATTTTGGAGATGATCTGGATCCAGATTCTAAAGCAGGATTCGCATTTTTCACTGTTTTAAAGATAACGTCAAACTACGCGACGGATTTGACGAAATTTTCACCACAGATAGATCTCAGATCAAGTTTGACCCCATTATATTTTGGAGATGATCAGGATCCAGATTCTAGATCAGGATTCGCATTTTTCACTGTTTTATAGATAACGTCAAACTACACGACGGATTTGACGAAATTTTCACCACAGATAGATCTCAGATCATGGATGACTCCATTATATTTTGGAGATGATCCGGATCCAGATTCTAGATCAGGATTCGCATTTTTCACTGTTTTAAAGATAACGTCAAACTACACGACGGATTTGACGAAATTTTTACAACAGATAGATCTCAGATCATGGATGACCCCATTATATTTTGGAGATGATCCGGATCCAGATTCTATATCAGGATTCGCATTTTTCACTGTTTTATAGATAACGTCAAACTACACGACGGATTTGACGAAATTTTCACCACAGATAGATCTCAGATCATGGATGACTCCATTATATTTTGGAGATGATCCGGATCCAGATTCTAGATCAGGATTCGCATTTTTCACTGTTTTAAAGATAACGTCAAACTACACGACGCATTTGACGAAATTTTTACCACAGATAGATCTCAGACCATTGTTGACCCCATTATATTTCGGAGATGATCCGGATCCAGATTCTAGATCAGGATTCACATTTTCACTGTTTTCAAGATACGTCAAACTACAAGACGGATTTGACGAAATTTTTACCACAGATAGATCTCAGATCATGGTTGACCCCATTATATTTTGGAGATGATCAAGATCCAGATTCTAGATCAGGATTCGCATTTTTCACTGTTTTATAGATTACGTCAAACTACACGACGAATTTGACGAAATTTTCACCACAGATAGATCTCAGATCATGGATGACCCCATTATATTTTGGAGATGATCCGGATCCATATTCTAGATCAGGATTCGCATTTTTCACTGTTTTAAAGATAACATCAAACTACACGACGAATTTGACAAAATTTTCACCAGAGATAGATCTAAGATCATGGAAGACCCCATTATATTTTGGAGATGATCCAGATCCAGATTCTAGATCAGGATTCGCATTTTTCACTGTTTTAAAGATAACGTCAAACTACACGACGAATTTGACGTAATTGTCACCACAGATAGATCTAAGATCATGGATGACCCCATTATATTTTGGAGATGATCCAGATCCCTATTCTAGATCAGGATTCGCATTTTTCACTGTTTTAAAGATAACGTCAAACTACACGACGAGTTTGACGAAATTTTCACCACAGATAGATCTAAGATCATGGATGACCCCATTATATTTTGGAGATGATCCAGATCCAGATTCTAGATCAGGATTTGCATTTTTCACTGTTTTAAAGATAACATCAAACTACACGACGGATTTGAAGAAATTTTCACCACAGATAGATCTCAGATCATGGATGACCCCATTATATTTTGGAGATGATCCGGATCCAGATTCTAGATCAGGATTCGCATTTTTCACTGTTTTAAAGATAACGTCAAACTACACGACGAATTTGACGAAATTTTCACCACAGATAGATCTAAGATCATGGTGCACCCCATTATATTTTGGAGATGATCCGGATCCAGATTCTAGATCAGGATTCGCATTTTTCACTGTTTTATAGATAACGTCAAACTACACGACGAATTTGACGAAATTTTTACCACAGATAGATCTCAGATCATGGTTGACCCCATTATATTTTAGAGATGATCCGGATCCAGATTCTAGATCAGGATTCGCATTTTTCACGGTTTTAAAGATAACGTCAAACTACACGACGGATTTGACGAAATTTTCACCACAGATAGATCTCAGATCATGGATGACCCCATTATATTCTGGAGATGATCCGGATCCTTATTCTAGATCAGGATTCGCATTTTTCACTGTTTTAAAGATTACGTCAAACTACACAACGGATTTGACGAAATTTTTACCACAGATAGATCTCAGATCATGGATGACCCCATTATATTTTGGAGATGATCCGGATCCAGATTCTAGATCAGGATTCGCATTTTTCACTGTTTTAAAGATAACGTCAAACTACACGACGAATTTGACGAAATTTTCACCACAGATAGATCTCAAATCATGGTTGACCCCATTATATTTTGGAGATGATCCGGATCCAGATTCTAGATCAGGATTCGCATTTTTCACTGTTTTATAGATAACGTCAAACTACACGACGGATTTGACGAAATTTTTACCACAGATAGATCTCAGATCATGGATGACCCCATTATATTTTGGAGATGATCCGCATCCAGATTCTAGATCAGGATTCGCATTTTTCACTGTTTTGAATATAACGTCAGACTACACGACGAATTTGACGAAATTTTCACTGCAGAGAGATCTCAGATCATGGATGACCCCATTATATTTTGGAGATGATCCGGATCCAGATTCTAGATCAGGATTCGCATTTTTCACTGTTTTAAAGATAACGTCAAACTACACGACGAATTTGACGAAATTTTCACCACAGATAGATCTCAGATCATGGTTGACCCCATTATATTTTGGAGATGATCCGGATCCAGATTCTAGATCAGGATTCGCATTTTTCACTGTTTTATAGATAACGTCAAACTACACAACGGATTTGACGAAATTTTTACCACAGATAGATCTCAGATCATGTATGACTCAATTATATTTTGGAGATGATCCGGATCCAGATTCTAGATCAGGATTCGCATTTTTCACTGTTTTAAAGATAACGTCAAACTACACGACGAATTTGACGAAATTTTCACCACAGATAGATCTCAAATCATGGTTGACCCCATCATATTTTGGAGATGATCCGGATCCAGATTCTAGATCAGGATTCGCATTTTTCACTGTTTTATAGATAACGTCAAACTACACGACGGATTTGACGAAATTTTTACCACAGATAGATCTCAGATCATGGATGACCCCATTATATTTTGGAGATGATCTGGATCCAGATTCTATATCAGGATTCGCATTTTTCACTGTTTTAAAGATAACGTCAAACTACGCGACGGATTTGACGAAATTTTCACCACAGATAGATCTCAGATCAAGTTTGACCCCATTATATTTTGGAGATGATCAGGATCCAGATTCTAGATCAGGATTCGCATTTTTCACTGTTTTATAGATAACGTCAAACTACACGACGGATTTGACGAAATTTTCACCACAGATAGATCTCAGATCATGGATGACTCCATTATATTTTGGAGATGATCCGGATCCAGATACTAGATCAGGATTCGCATTTTTCACTGTTTTAAAGATAACGTCAAACTACAAGACGCATTTGACGAAATTTTTACAACAGATAGATCTCAGATCATGGATGACCCCATTATATTTTGGAGATGATCCGGATCCAGATTCTATATCAGGATTCGCATTTTTCACTGTTTTATAGATAACGTCAAACTACACGACGCATTTGACGAAATTTTTACCACAGATAGATCTCAGACCATTGTTGACCCCATTATATTTCGGAGATGATCCGGATCCAGATTCTAGATCAGGATTCACATTTTCACTGTTTTCAAGATACGTCAAACTACAAGACGGATTTGACGAAATTTTTACCACAGATAGATCTCAGATCATGGTTGACCCCATTATATTTTGGAGATGATCAGGATCCAGATTCTAGATCAGGATTCGCATTTTTCACTGTTTTATAGATAACGTCAAACTACACGACGGATTTGACGAAATTTTCACCACAGATAGATCTCAGATCATGGATGACTCCATTATATTTTGGAGATGATCCGGATCCAGATTCTAGATCAGGATTCGCATTTTTCACTGTTTTAAAGATAACGTCAAACTACACGACGCATTTGACGAAATTTTTACCACAGATAGATCTCAGACCATTGTTAACCCCATTATATTTCGGAGATGATCCGGATCCAGATTCTAGATCAGGATTCACATTTTCACTGTTTTCAAGATACGTCAAACTACAAGACGAATTTGACGAAATTTTTACCACAGATAGATCTCAGATCATGGTTGACCCCATTATATTTTGGAGATGATCAGGATCCAGATTCTAGATCAGGATTCGCATTTTTCACTGTTTTATAGATAACGTCAAACTACACGACGAATTTGACGAAATTTTCACCACAGATAGATCTCAGATCATGGATGACCCCATTATATTTTGGAGATGATCCGGATCCAGATTCTAGATCAGGATTCGCATTTTTCACTGTTTTAAAGATAACATCAAACTACACGACGAATTTGACGAAATTTTCACCAGAGATAGATCTCAAGATCATGGATGACCCCATTATATTTTGGAGATGATCCGGATCCAGATTCTAGATCAGGATTCGCATTTTTCACTGTTTTAAAGATAACGTCAAACTATACGACGAATTTGACGAAATTTTCACCACAGATAGATCTCAATCATGGTTGACCCCATTATATTTTGGAGATGATCCGGATCCAGATTCTAGATCAGGATTCGCATTTTTCACTGTTTTATAGATAACGTCAAACTACACGACGGATTTGACGAAATTTTTACCACAGATAGATCTCAGATCATGGATGACCCCATTATATTTTGGAGATGATCTGGATCCAGATTCTAAAGCAGGATTCGCATTTTTCACTGTTTTAAAGATAACGTCAAACTACACGACGGATTTGACGAAATTTTCACCACAGATAGATCTCAGATCATGGATGACCCCATTATATTTTGGAGATGATCAGGATCCAGATTCTAGATCAGGATTCGCATTTTTCACTGTTTTAAAGATAACGTCAAACTACACGACGGATTTGACGAAATTTTCACCACAGATAGATCTCAGATCATGGATGACCCCATTATATTTTGGAGATGATCCGGATCCAGATTCTAGATCAGGATTCGCATTTTTCACTGTTTTAAAGATAACGTCAAACTACACGACGGATTTGACGAAATTTTTACCACAGATAGATCTCAGATCATGGATGACCCCATTATATTTTGGAGATGATCCGGATCCAGATTCTAGATCAGGATTCGCATTTTTCACTGTTTTATAGATAACGTCAAACTACACGACGGATTTGACGAAATTTTCACCACAGATAGATCTCAGATCATGGATGACCCCATTATATTTTGGAGATGATCCGGATCCAGATTCTAGATCAGGATTCGCATTTTTCACTGTTTTAAAGATAACGTCAAACTACACGACGATTTGACGAAATTTTTACCACAGATAGATCTCAGACATGGTTGACCCCATTATATTTTGGAGATGATCCGGATCCAGATTCTAGATCAGGATTCGCATTTTTCACTGTTTTAAGATAACGTCAAACTACACGACGGATTTGACGAAATTTTTACCACAGATAGATCTCAGATCATGGTGACCCCATTATATTTTGGAGATGATCCGATCCAGATTCTAGATCAGGATTCGCATTTTTCACTGTTTTATAGATTACGTCAAACTACACGACGAATTTGACGAAATTTTCACCACAGATAGATCTCAGATCATGGATGACCCCATTATATTTTGGAGATGATCCGGATCCAGATTCTAGATCAGGATTCGCATTTTTCACTGTTTTAAAGATAACGTCAAACTACACGACGAATTTGACAAAATTTTCACCAGAGATAGATCTAAGATCATGGAAGACCCCATTATATTTTGGAGATGATCCGGATCCAGATTCTAGATCAGGATTCGCATTTTTCACTGTTTTAAAGATAACGTCAAACTACACGACGAATTTGACGAAATTTCACCACAGATAGATCTCAGATCATGGATGACCCCATTATATTTTGGAGATGATCCGGATCCAGATTCTAGATCAGGATTCGCATTTTTCACTGTTTTAAAGATAACGTCAAACTACACGACGAATTTGACGAAATTTTCACCACAGATAGATCTCAAGATCATGGATGACCCCATTATATTTTGGAGATGATCCGGATCCAGATTCTAGATCAGGATTCGCATTTTTCACTGTTTTAAAGATAACGTCAAACTACACGACGGATTTGACGAAATTTTCACCACAGATAGATCTCAGATCATGGATGACCCCATTATATTTTGGAGATGATCCGGATCCAGATTCTAGATCAGGATTCGCATTTTTCACTGTTTTAAAGATAACGTCAAACTACACGACGAATTTGACGAAATTTTCACCACAGATAGATCTCAGATCATGGTGACCCCATTATATTTTGGAGATGATCCGGATCCAGATTCTAGATCAGGATTCGCATTTTTCACTGTTTTATAGATAACGTCAAACTACACGACGAATTTGACGAAATTTTCACCACAGATAGATCTCAGATCATGGTTGACCCATTATATTTTGGAGATGATCCAGGATCCAGATTCTAGATCAGGATTCGCATTTTTCACTGTTTTAAAGATAACGTCAAACTACACGACGAATTTGACGAAATTTTTACCACAGATAGATCTCAGATCATGGATGACCCCATTATATTTTGGAGATGATCCGGATCCAGATTCTAGATCAGGATTCGCATTTTTCACTGTTTTAAAGATAACGTCAAACTACACGACGAATTTGACGAAATTTTTACCACAGATAGATCTCAGATCATGGATGACCCCATTATATTTTGGAGATGATCCGGATCCAGATTCTAGATCAGGATTCGCATTTTTCACTGTTTTAAAGATAACGTCAAACTACACGACGATTTGACGAAATTTTCACCACAGATAGATCTCAGATCATGGATGACCCCATTATATTTTGGAGATGATCCGGATCCAGATTCTAGATCAGGATTCGCATTTTTCACTGTTTTAAAGATAACGTCAAACTACACGACGGATTTGACGAAATTTTCACCACAGATAGATCTCAGATCATGGATGACCCCATTATATTTTGGAGATGATCCGGATCCAGATTCTAGATCAGGATTCGCATTTTTCACTGTTTTAAAGATAACGTCAAACTACACGACGAATTTGACGAAATTTTCACCAGAGATAGATCTCAAGATCATGGTGACCCCATTATATTTTGGAGATGATCCGGATCCAGATTCTAGATCAGGATTCGCATTTTTCACTGTTTTAAAGATAACGTCAAACTACACGACGGATTTGACGAAATTTTCACCACAGATAGATCTCAGATCATGGTTGACCCCATTATATTTTGGAGATGATCCGGATCCAGATTCTAGATCAGGATTCGCATTTTTCACTGTTTTAAGATAACGTCAAACTACACGACGAATTTGACGAAATTTTCACCACAGATAGATCTCAGATCATGGATGACCCCATTATATTTTGGAGATGATCCGGATCCAGATTCTAGATCAGGATTCGCATTTTTCACTGTTTTAAAGATAACATCAAACTACACGACGAATTTGACGAAATTTTCACCACAGATAGATCTCAGATCATGGATGACCCCATTATATTTTGGAGATGATCCGGATCCAGATTCTAGATCAGGATTCGCATTTTTCACTGTTTTAAAGATAACGTCAAACTACACGACGAATTTGACGAAATTTTCACCACAGATAGATCTCAGATCATGGATGACCCCATTATATTTTGGAGATGATCCGGATCCAGATTCTAGATCAGGATTCGCATTTTTCACTGTTTTAAGATAACGTCAAACTACACGACGGATTTGACGAAATTTTTACCACAGATAGATCTCAGATCATGGATGACCCCATTATATTTTGGAGATGATCCGGATCCAGATTCTAGATCAGGATTCGCATTTTTCACTGTTTTAAAGATAACGTCAAACTACACGACGGATTTGACGAAATTTTCACCACAGATAGATCTCAGATCATGGATGACCCCATTATATTTTGGAGATGATCCGGATCCAGATTCTAGATCAGGATTCGCATTTTTCACTGTTTTATAGATAACGTCAAACTACACGACGGATTTGACGAAATTTTCACCAGAGATAGATCTCAGATCATGGATGACCCCATTATATTTTGGAGATGATCCGGATCCAGATTCTAGATCAGGATTCGCATTTTTCACTGTTTTAAGATAACGTCAAACTACACGACGGATTTGACGAAATTTTCACCACAGATAGATCTCAGATCATGGATGACCCCATTATATTTTGGAGATGATCCGGATCCAGATTCTAGATCAGGATTCGCATTTTTCACTGTTTTAAAGATAACGTCAAACTACACGACGATTTGACGAAATTTTCACCACAGATAGATCTCAGATCATGGATGACCCCATTATATTTTGGAGATGATCCGGATCCAGATTCTAGATCAGGATTCGCATTTTTCACTGTTTTAAAGATAACGTCAAACTACACGACGATTTGACGAAATTTTCACCACAGATAGATCTCAGATCATGGATTGACCCCATTATATTTTGGAGATGATCCGGATCCAGATTCTAGATCAGGATTCGCATTTTTCACTGTTTTAAAGATAACGTCAAACTACACGACGATTTGACGAAATTTTTACCACAGATAGATCTCAGATCATGGTTGACCCCATTATATTTTGGAGATGATCCGGATCCAGATTCTAGATCAGGATTCGCATTTTTCACTGTTTTTAAAGATAACGTCAAACTACACGACGAATTTGACGAAATTTTCACCACAGATAGATCTCAGATCATGGTGACCCCATTATATTTTGGAGATGATCCGGATCCAGATTCTAGATCAGGATTCGCATTTTTCACTGTTTTAAAGATAACGTCAAACTACACGACGAATTTGACGAAATTTTCACCACAGATAGATCTCAGATCATGGAAGACCCCATTATATTTTGGAGATGATCCGGATCCAGATTCTAGATCAGGATTCGCATTTTTCACTGTTTTAAAGATAACGTCAAACTACACGACGGATTTGACGAAATTTTTACCACAGATAGATCTAGATCATGGATGACCCCATTATATTTTGGAGATGATCCGGATCCAGATTCTAGATCAGGATTCGCATTTTTCACTGTTTTAAAGATAACGTCAAACTACACGACGAATTTGACGAAATTTTCACCACAGATAGATCTCAGATCATGGATGACCCCATTATATTTTGGAGATGATCCGGATCCAGATTCTAGATCAGGATTCGCATTTTTCACTGTTTTATAGATTACGTCAAACTACACGACGAATTTGACGAAATTTTCACTGCAGAGAGATCTCAGATCATGGATGACCCCATTATATTTTGGAGATGATCCGGATCCAGATTCTAGATCAGGATTCGCATTTTTCACTGTTTTCAAGATAACGTCAAACTACACGACGAATTTGACGAAATTTTCACTGCAGAGAGATCTCAGATCATGGATGACCCCATTATATTTTGGAGATGATCCGGATCCAGATTCTAGATCAGGATTCGCATTTTTCACTGTTTTAAAGATAACGTCAAACTACACGACGAATTTGACGAAATTTTCACCACAGATAGATCTCAGATCATGGTTGACCCCATTATATTTTAGGAGATGATCCGGATCCAGATTCTAGATCAGGATTCGCATTTTTCACGGTTTTAAAGATAACGTCAAACTACACGACGGATTTGACGAAATTTTCACCACAGATAGATCTCAGATCATGGATGACCCCATTATATTCTGGAGATGATCCGGATCCTTATTCTAGATCAGGATTCGCATTTTTCACTGTTTTAAAGATAACGTCAAACTACACGACGGATTTGACGAAATTTTTACCACAGATAGATCTCAGATCATGGATGACCCCATTATATTTTGGAGATGATCCGGATCCAGATTCTAGATCAGGATTCGCATTTTTCACTGTTTTAAAGATAACGTCAAACTACACGACGAATTTGACGAAATTTTCACCACAGATAGATCTCAAATCATGGTTGACCCCATTATATTTTGGAGATGATCCGGATCCAGATTCTAGATCAGGATTCGCATTTTTCACTGTTTTATAGATAACGTCAAACTACACGACGGATTTGACGAAATTTTTACCACAGATAGATCTCAGATCATGGATGACCCCATTATATTTTGGAGATGATCCGCATCCAGATTCTAGATCAGGATTCGCATTTTTCACTGTTTTAATATAACGTCAAACTACACGACGAATTTGACGAAATTTTCACCAGAGAGATCTCAGATCATGGATGACCCCATTATATTTTGGAGATGATCCGGATCCAGATTCTAGATCAGGATTCGCATTTTTCACTGTTTTAAAGATAACGTCAAACTACACGACGAATTTGACGAAATTTTCACCACAGATAGATCTCAGATCATGGTTGACCCCATTATATTTTGGAGATGATCCGGATCCAGATTCTAGATCAGGATTCGCATTTTTCACTGTTTTATAGATAACGTCAAACTACACAACGGATTTGACGAAATTTTTACCACAGATAGATCTCAGATCATGTATGACTCAATTATATTTTGGAGATGATCCGGATCCAGATTCTAGATCAGGATTCGCATTTTTCACTGTTTTAAAGATAACGTCAAACTACACGACGAATTTGACGAAATTTTCACCACAGATAGATCTCAAATCATGGTTGACCCCATCATATTTTGGAGATGATCCGGATCCAGATTCTAGATCAGGATTCGCATTTTTCACTGTTTTATAGATAACGTCAAACTACACGACGGATTTGACGAAATTTTTACCACAGATAGATCTCAGATCATGGATGACCCCATTATATTTTGGAGATGATCTGGATCCAGATTCTATATCAGGATTCGCATTTTTCACTGTTTTAAAGATAACGTCAAACTACGCGACGGATTTGACGAAATTTTCACCACAGATAGATCTCAGATCAAGTTTGACCCCATTATATTTTGGAGATGATCAGGATCCAGATTCTAGATCAGGATTCGCATTTTTCACTGTTTTATAGATAACGTCAAACTACACGACGGATTTGACGAAATTTTCACCACAGATAGATCTCAGATCATGGATGACTCCATTATATTTTGGAGATGATCCGGATCCAGATACTAGATCAGGATTCGCATTTTTCACTGTTTTAAAGATAACGTCAAACTACAAGACGCATTTGACGAAATTTTTACAACAGATAGATCTCAGATCATGGATGACCCCATTATATTTTGGAGATGATCCGGATCCAGATTCTATATCAGGATTCGCATTTTTCACTGTTTTATAGATAACGTCAAACTACACGACGCATTTGACGAAATTTTTACCACAGATAGATCTCAGACCATTGTTGACCCCATTATATTTCGGAGATGATCCGGATCCAGATTCTAGATCAGGATTCACATTTTCACTGTTTTCAAGATACGTCAAACTACAAGACGGATTTGACGAAATTTTTACCACAGATAGATCTCAGATCATGGTTGACCCCATTATATTTTGGAGATGATCAGGATCCAGATTCTAGATCAGGATTCGCATTTTTCACTGTTTTATAGATAACGTCAAACTACACGACGGATTTGACGAAATTTTCACCACAGATAGATCTCAGATCATGGATGACTCCATTATATTTTGGAGATGATCCGGATCCAGATTCTAGATCAGGATTCGCATTTTTCACTGTTTTAAAGATAACGTCAAACTACACGACGCATTTGACGAAATTTTTACCACAGATAGATCTCAGACCATTGTTAACCCCATTATATTTCGGAGATGATCCGGATCCAGATTCTAGATCAGGATTCACATTTTCACTGTTTTCAAGATACGTCAAACTACAAGACGGATTTGACGAAATTTTTACCACAGATAGATCTCAGATCATGGTTGACCCCATTATATTTTGGAGATGATCAGGATCCAGATTCTAGATCAGGATTCGCATTTTTCACTGTTTTATAGATTACGTCAAACTACACGACGAATTTGACGAAATTTTCACCACAGATAGATCTCAGATCATGGATGACCCCATTATATTTTGGAGATGATCCGGATCCATATTCTAGATCAGGATTCACATTTTTCACTGTTTTAAAGATAACATCAAACTACACGACGAATTTGACAAAATTTTCACCAGAGATAGATCTAAGATCATGGATGACCCCATTATATTTTGGAGATGATCCGGATCCAGATTCTAGATCAGGATTCGCATTTTTCACTGTTTTAAAGATAACGTCAAACTATACGACGAATTTGACGAAATTTTCACCACAGATAGATCTCAAATCATGGTTGACCCCATCATATTTTGGAGATGATCCGGATCCAGATTCTAGATCAGGATTCGCATTTTTCACTGTTTTATAGATAACGTCAAACTACACGACGGATTTGACGAAATTTTTACCACAGATAGATCTCAGATCATGGATGACCCCATTATATTTTGGAGATGATCTGGATCCAGATTCTAAAGCAGGATTCGCATTTTTCACTGTTTTAAAGATAACGTCAAACTACGCGACGGATTTGACGAAATTTTCACCACAGATAGATCTCAGATCAAGTTTGACCCCATTATATTTTGGAGATGATCAGGATCCAGATTCTAGATCAGGATTCGCATTTTTCACTGTTTTATAGATAACGTCAAACTACACGACGGATTTGACGAAATTTTCACCACAGATAGATCTCAGATCATGGATGACTCCATTATATTTTGGAGATGATCCGGATCCAGATTCTAGATCAGGATTCGCATTTTTCACTGTTTTAAAGATAACGTCAAACTACACGACGGATTTGACGAAATTTTTACAACAGATAGATCTCAGATCATGGATGACCCCATTATATTTTGGAGATGATCCGGATCCAGATTCTATATCAGGATTCGCATTTTTCACTGTTTTATAGATAACGTCAAACTACACGACGGATTTGACGAAATTTTCACCACAGATAGATCTCAGATCATGGATGACTCCATTATATTTTGGAGATGATCCGGATCCAGATTCTAGATCAGGATTCGCATTTTTCACTGTTTTAAAGATAACGTCAAACTACACGACGCATTTGACGAAATTTTTACCACAGATAGATCTCAGACCATTGTTGACCCCATTATATTTCGGAGATGATCCGGATCCAGATTCTAGATCAGGATTCACATTTTCACTGTTTTCAAGATACGTCAAACTACAAGACGGATTTGACGAAATTTTTACCACAGATAGATCTCAGATCATGGTTGACCCCATTATATTTTGGAGATGATCAAGATCCAGATTCTAGATCAGGATTCGCATTTTTCACTGTTTTATAGATTACGTCAAACTACACGACGAATTTGACGAAATTTTCACCACAGATAGATCTCAGATCATGGATGACCCCATTATATTTTGGAGATGATCCGGATCCATATTCTAGATCAGGATTCGCATTTTTCACTGTTTTAAAGATAACATCAAACTACACGACGAATTTGACAAAATTTTCACCAGAGATAGATCTAAGATCATGGAAGACCCCATTATATTTTGGAGATGATCCAGATCCAGATTCTAGATCAGGATTCGCATTTTTCACTGTTTTAAAGATAACGTCAAACTACACGACGAATTTGACGTAATTGTCACCACAGATAGATCTAAGATCATGGATGACCCCATTATATTTTGGAGATGATCCAGATCCCTATTCTAGATCAGGATTCGCATTTTTCACTGTTTTAAAGATAACGTCAAACTACACGACGAGTTTGACGAAATTTTCACCACAGATAGATCTAAGATCATGGATGACCCCATTATATTTTGGAGATGATCCAGATCCAGATTCTAGATCAGGATTTGCATTTTTCACTGTTTTAAAGATAACATCAAACTACACGACGGATTTGAAGAAATTTTCACCACAGATAGATCTCAGATCATGGATGACCCCATTATATTTTGGAGATGATCCGGATCCAGATTCTAGATCAGGATTCGCATTTTTCACTGTTTTAAAGATAACGTCAAACTACACGACGAATTTGACGAAATTTTCACCACAGATAGATCTAAGATCATGGTGCACCCCATTATATTTTGGAGATGATCCGGATCCAGATTCTAGATCAGGATTCGCATTTTTCACTGTTTTATAGATAACGTCAAACTACACGACAAATTTGACGAAATTTTTACCACAGATAGATCTCAGATCATGGTTGACCGCATTATATTTTGGAGATGATCCAGATCCAGATTCTAGATCAGGATTCGCATTTTTCACTGTTTTAAAGATAACGTCAAACTACACGACGAATTTGACGTAATTTGCACCACAGATAGATCTCAGATCATGGATGACCCCATTATATTTTGGAGATGATCCAGATCCCTATTCTAGATCAGGATTCGCATTTTTCACTGTTTTAAAGATAACGTCAAACTACACGACGAATTTGACGAAATTTTCACCACAGATAGATCTAAAATCATGGATGACCCCATTATATTTTGGAGATGATCCAGATCCAGATTCTAGATCAGGATTCGCATTTTTCACTGTTTTAAAGATAACGTCAAACTACACGACAGATTTGACGAAATTTTCACCACACATAGATCTCAGATCATGGATGACCCCATTATATTTTGGAGATGATCCGGATCCAGATTCTAGATCAGGATTCGCATTTTTCACTGTTTTAAAGATAACGTCAAACTACACGACGAATTTAACGAAATTTTCACCACAGATAGATCTCAGATCATGGTGCACCCCATTATATTTTGGAGATGATCCGGATCCAGATTCTAGATCAGGATTCGCATTTTTCACTGTTTTAAAGATAACATCAAACTACACGACGAATTTGACAAAATTTTCACCAGAGATAGATCTAAGATCATGGGTGACCCCATTATATTTTGGAGATGATCCGGATCCAGATTCTAGATCAGGATTTGCATTTTTCACTGTTTTAAAGATAACGTCAAACTACATGACGGATTTGACAAAATTTTCACCACAGATGGATCTCAGATCATGGTTGACCCCATTATATTTTGGAGATGATCCGGATCCAGATTCTAGATCAGGATTCGCATTTTTCACTGTTTTAAAGATAACGTCAAACTACACGACGAATTTGACGAAATTTTCACCACAGATAGATCTCAGATCATGGATGACCCCATTATATTTTGGAGATGATCCGGATCCAGATTCTAGATCAGGATTTGCATTTTTCACTGTTTTAAAGATAACATCAAATTACACGACGAATTTGACGAAATTTTCACCACAGATAGATCTCAGATCATGGATGACCCCGTTATATTTTGGAGATGATCCGTATCCAGATTCTAGATCAGGATTCGCATTTTTCACTGTTTTAAAGATAACGTCAAACTACACGACGAATTTGACGAAATTTTCACTGCAGAGAGATCTCAGATCATGGAAGACCCCATTATATTTTGAAGATGATTCGGATCCAGATTCTAGATCAGGATTCGCATTTTTCACTGTTTTCAAGATAAAGTCAAACTACACAACGGATTTGACGAAATTTTTACCACAGATAGATCTCAGATCATGGATGACCCCATTATATTTTGGAGATGATCCGGATCCAGATTCTAGATCAGGATTCGCATTTTTCACTGTTTTAAAGATAACGTCAAACTACACGACGAATTTGACGAAATTTTCACTGCAGAGAGATCTCAGATCATGGATGACCCCATTATATTTTGGAGATGATCCGGATCCAGATTCTAGATCAGGATTCACATTTTTCACTGTTTTATAGATTACGTCAAACTACACGACGAATTTGACGAAATTTTCACTGCAGAGAGATCTCAGATCATGGATGACCCCATTATATTTTGGAGATGATCCGGATCCAGATTCTAGATCAGGATTCGCATTTTTCACTGTTTTCAAGATAACGTCAAACTACACGACGAATTTGACGAAATTTTCACTGCAGAGAGATCTCAGATCATGGATGACCCCATTATATTTTGGAGATGATCCGGATCCAGATTCTAGATCAGGATTCGCATTTTTCACTGTTTTAAAGATAACGTCAAACTACACGACGAATTTGACGAAATTTTCACCACAGATAGATCTCAGATCATGGTTGACCCCATTATATTCTGGAGATGATCCGGATCCAGATTCTAGATCAGGATTCGCATTTTTCACGGTTTTAAAGATAACGTCAAACTACACGACGAATTTGACGAAATTTTCACCACAGATAGATCTCAGATCATGGTTGACCCCATTATATTTTGGAGATGATCCGGATCCAGATTCTAGATCAGGATTCGCATTTTTCACTGTTTTAAAGATAACGTCAAACTACACGACGAATTTGACGAAATTTTTACCACAGATAGATCTCAGATCATGGTTGACCCCATCATATTTTGGAGATGATCCGGATCCAGATTCTAGATCAGGATTCGCATTTTTCACTTTTTTAAAGATAACGTCAAACTAAACGACGAATTTGACGAAATTTTTACAACAGATAGATCTCAGATCATGGTTGACCCCATTATATTTTGGAGATGATCAGGATCCAGATTCTAGATCAGGATTCGCATTTTTCACTGTTTTAAAGATAACGTCAAACTACACGACGAATTTGACGAAATTTTCACTGCAGAGAGATCTCAGATCATGGAAGACCCCATTATATTTTGAAGATGATTCGGATCCAGATTCTAGATCAGGATTCGCATTTTTCACTGTTTTCAAGATAAAGTCAAACTACACAACGGATTTGACGAAATTTTTACCACAGATAGATCTCAGATCATGGATGACCCCATTATATTTTGGAGATGATCCGGATCCAGATTCTAGATCAGGATTCGCATTTTTCACTGTTTTAAAGATAACGTCAAACTACACGACGAATTTGACGAAATTTTCACTGCAGAGAGATCTCAGATCATGGATGACCCCATTATATTTTGGAGATGATCCGGATCCAGATTCTAGATCAGGATTCACATTTTTCACTGTTTTATAGATTACGTCAAACTACACGACGAATTTGACGAAATTTTCACTGCAGAGAGATCTCAGATCATGGATGACCCCATTATATTTTGGAGATGATCCGGATCCAGATTCTAGATCAGGATTCGCATTTTTCACTGTTTTCAAGATAACGTCAAACTACACGACGAATTTGACGAAATTTTCACTGCAGAGAGATCTCAGATCATGGATGACCCCATTATATTTTGGAGATGATCCGGATCCAGATTCTAGATCAGGATTCGCATTTTTCACTGTTTTAAAGATAACGTCAAACTACACGACGAATTTGACGAAATTTTCACCACAGATAGATCTCAGATCATGGTTGACCCCATTATATTCTGGAGATGATCCGGATCCAGATTCTAGATCAGGATTCGCATTTTTCACGGTTTTAAAGATAACGTCAAACTACACGACGAATTTGACGAAATTTTCACCACAGATAGATCTCAGATCATGGTTGACCCCATTATATTTTGGAGATGATCCGGATCCAGATTCTAGATCAGGATTCGCATTTTTCACTGTTTTAAAGATAACGTCAAACTACACGACGAATTTGACGAAATTTTTACCACAGATAGATCTCAGATCATGGTTGACCCCATCATATTTTGGAGATGATCCGGATCCAGATTCTAGATCAGGATTCGCATTTTTCACTTTTTTAAAGATAACGTCAAACTAAACGACGAATTTGACGAAATTTTTACCACAGATAGATCTCAGATCATGGTTGACCCCATTATATTTTGGAGATGATCAGGATCCAGATTCTAGATCAGGATTCGCATTTTTCACTGTTTTAAAGATAACGTCAAACTACACGACGAATTTGACGAAATTTTCACCACAGATAGATCTCATATCATGGTTGACCCCATTATATTTTGGAGATGATCAGGATCCAGATTCTAGATCAGGATTCGCATTTTTCACTGTTTTATGGATTACGTCAAACAACACGACGAATTTGACGAAATTTTTACCACAGATAGATCTCAGATCATGGATGATCCCATTATATTTTGGAGATGATCCGGATCCAGATTCTAGATCAGGATTCGCATTTTTCACTGTTTTAAAGATAACGTCAAACTACACGACGAATTTGACGAAATTTTTACCACAGATAGATCTCAGATCATGGTTGACCCCATTATATTTTGGAGATGATCCGGATCCAGATTCTAGATCAGGATTCGCATTTTTCACGGTTTTAAAGATAACGTCAAACTACACGACGGATTTGACGAAATTTTCACCACAGATAGATCTCAGATCATGGATGACCCCATTATATTTTGGAGATGATCCGGATCCTTATTCTAGATCAGGATTCGCATTTTTCACTGTTTTAAAGATAACGTCAAACTACACGACGGATTTGACGAAATTTTTACCACAGATAGATCTCAGATCATGGATGACCCCATTATATTTTGGAGATGATCCGGATCCAGATTCTAGATCAGGATTCGCATTTTTCACTGTTTTAAAGATAACGTCAAACTACACGACGAATTTGACGAAATTTTCACCACAGATAGATCTCAAATCATGGTTGACCCCATTATATTTTGGAGATGATCCGGATCCAGATTCTAGATCAGGATTCGCATTTTTCACTGTTTTATAGATAACGTCAAACTACACGACGGATTTGACGAAATTTTTACCACAGATAGATCTCAGATCATGGAAGACCCCATTATATTTTGGAGATGATCTGGATCCAGATTCTATATCAGGATTCGCATTTTTCACTGTTTTAAAGATAACGTCAAACGACACGACGAATTTGACGTAATTTTCACCACAGATAGATCTAAGATCATGGATGACCCCATTATATTTTGGAGATGATCCAGATCCCTATTCTAGATCAGGATTCGCATTTTCACTGTTTTAAAGATAACGTCAAACTACACGACGAATTTGACGAAATTTTCACCAGAGATAGATCATGGATGACCCCATTATATTTTGGAGATGATCCGGATCCAGATTCTAGATCAGGATTCGCATTTTTCACTGTTTTAAAGATAACGTCAAACTACACGACGGATTTGACGAAATTTTTACCACAAATAGATCTCAGATCATGGTTGACCCCATTATATTTTGGAGATGATCCGTATCCAGATTCTAGATCAGGATTCGCATTTTTCACTGTTTTAACCCTGGATAGGTACGGTCCTCGGACACCCCTTTAAGGGTATACTCGGACGCGAACGACCCCGACGCCAAAAAAAATTCTTGAAAAATCAGTTTTTGCAGTAACCTCCTTTTTTCTTTTGCCAAAAAAAACTTCAATGAATGCTTAAAACAACTGTAAAGATAAATACTACTCATCTGCAGAAAAACTATTTATTATAAATATTTTAAAAAATTAAGTAGAAAAAAAAAAGACCTGACATAAAAATTCATAAAAAAAAAGTTTATACATATATACACAAATCCTTTTAGGAATTGATTCTTGAATGTTTAGGACACATCTTGATGTATTTTGGATGAAGTCAGACCCATGGAGGTGAAGATCTGAAATGAGAAAAAAAGGGTAACTTTTTTTGGCCAAAAAAAATTGTCCAAATTTCATGAATTTTTTTGGGTACCCAAATGAAATAGGAAGTGGCTAATTTTTTTAGGGAATAAACATATGTTATCCTAAAATAGAAATATGTAAAAAAATCTTCAATATTTTGTAAATTACATTTATATCAGGGGCCATATCTAAAGGTAATTTTTTGAGTACTTGGAAATTTCGTAAAAAAATACATATATTTAATATATAATATGATATTTATGCAGGTAAAAATATACCAAAATATCACAAATTCTATAGGGAACAAGAATATATATAGATAGGGCAGCTTACGCTTCGGATATGTCCACAAAATGGCCGCCAACCACACTGACTCAGACTCCCTAATCTGCCACTTGAAATGTAGGAAGGGTATGTCAATTTCAAGGTGTTATTTACTAATCTAATTATTATTGGATATGCATAAAAATTGTATGGTGGGTTGCTGGATAATTGTCGATTATTTTACGGCTATAAAATTAAAATTCTGACCCAAAAAATTTGTTTTGAAGGGAAATAAAATCGAAAAAAAAAATGTAAAACAATATTTTAGCTAAAAAAATTTGATGATATTCAATCAAAAAAAAAGTAAACAAAATTTTCCGACAAATAAACATCTAGAGGAATCATTACTCTGTGATAGTTCCTTAGTACGTAGTAATTTTGAAAGAATTGGGAAAAAACGAAAAAATGGCAATCATCGGAAAATCGAACACATACCTATATATACGCCATATCTGGCTAAAAAAAAGATAGGCATGGGTAGCCAGATCATCTAGAAACACTTTCCAACACTATAAAAATATAAGTTTTGCGACACTACTTGCCAATTCCTTACGGTAACATGACTAAGCAAAAAAATGCAAAACAAATAAAAAGGGGCACTCGTGGAAAAATGGCCATTCTAATATACGGCATTTCAGAAAAAAAAAATTTCAGCCACGTGCTAGGCAAACCATCAAGGCATATTTTCCGACAAATAAACATATAAATGAAATATTACTCTGTGATAGTTCCTTAGTACGTAGTAATTTTGAAAGAAATGGCAAAAAACGAAAAAATGGCAATCACAGGAAAATCGAACACATACTTATATATACGCCATATCTGGCTAAAAAAAAAATAGGCATGGGTAGCCAGATCATCTAGAAACACTTTCCAACACTATAAAAATATAAGTTTTGCGACACTACTTGCCAATTCCTTACGGTAACATGACTAAGCAAAAAAATGCAAAACAAATAAGAAGGGGCACTCGCGGAAAAATGCCCAACATTCTAATATACGGCATCTCAGATAAAAAAAAAAGACATGCACGTGTTAGCCCAACCATCCAGGCACACTTTCTAACACATAAACATGAAAAAAAAAATGAATAATATACGGCAATTCCTTACTACGTAGTAATTTTTACAAATATTGAAAAAAAAACAGAAATTGGTAACCGCAGTTAAATACCCAATATACCAATAACTACGTCGTATCTGACAAAAACAAAGTCATGCATGGGTAGCCAGATCATCTAGACACACTTTCCAACATTAAAAAAGCAAAAGTTTTACGACACTATTTCGCAATATCTTACGGAAAAATGACTTGGCAAAAAAATTAAAAAAAATTAAAAAGGGACACTCGCGGTAAAATGCCCGACATTCTAATATACGACATCTCAGATAAAAAAAAAGACATGCACGTGTTAGCCCAACCATCAAGGCACACTTTCTAACACATAAACATGAAAAAAAAAATGAATAATATACAGCAATTCCTTACTACGTAGTAATTTTTACAAATATTGAAAAAAAAACAGAAATTGGTAACCGCAGTTAAATACCCAATATACCAATAACTACGTCGTATCTGACAAAAACAAAGTCATGCATGGGTAGCCAGATCATCTAGACACACTTTCCAACACTAAACAAGCAAAAGTTTTACGACACTATTTGGCAATATCTTACGGAAAAATGACTTGGCAAAAAAATGAAAAAAAATGAAAAAGGGGCACTCGCGGTAAAATGGTCCTCGTGGTGATGAACGACATTTTAACTAAAAAAAAAAACATGCACATGGTAGCCAAACAATCCACCAAGACTTTCCACAACTGATAACCTATACAAGTTGCACCATTCTACGACAATTTCATAATACGTAATAACTTTGATAATTATGCAAACTACCTCAGAAGGGTAAACTCGGACGCGAACGACCCCGACGCGTCTCAGAAATCGGGGAAGGAGTACAGCTACAGCAATGCACATCTGGACACTACTAGAGCGTGTAGGGGAGACACCTCCTGCAGGTCGATCACCCACAAATTCAGTCACAGGGGTGAGTCACGTGAGAAAAACCTGTTTTTTTTTGACGCTCGGGGTCGCAAACGACCCACCGTACCTATCCAGGGTTAAAGATAACGTCAAACTACACGAGGGATTTGACGAAATTTTTACCACAGATAGATCTCAGATCATGGATGACCCCATTATATTATGGAGATGATCCGGATCCATATTCTATATCAGGATTCGCATTTTTCACTGTTTTAAAGATAACATCAAACTACACGACGAATTTGAGAAAATTTTCACCAGAGATAGATCTAAGATCATGGATGACTCCATTATATTTTGGAGATGATCCAGATCCAGATTCTAGATCAGGATTCGCATTTTTCACTGTTTTAAAGATAACGTCAAACTACACGACGAATTTGACGTAATTGTCACCACAGATAGATCTAAGATCATGGATGACCCCATTATATTTTGGAGATGATCCAGATCCCTATTCTAGATCAGGATTCGCATTTTTCACTGTTTTAAAGATAACGTCAAACTACACGACGAATTTGACGAAATTTTCACCACAGATAGATCTAAGATCATGGATGACCCCATCATATTTTGGAGATGATCCAGATCCAGATTCTAGATCAGGATTCGCATTTTTCACTGTTTTAAAGATAACATCAAACTACACGACGGATTTGACAAAATTTTCACCACAGATAGATCTCAGATAATGGTTGACCCCATTATATTTTGGAGATGATCCGGATCCAGATTCCAGATCAAGATTCGCATTTTTCACTGTTTTATAGATAACGTTAAACTACACGACGAATTTGACGAAATTTTTACCACAGATAGATCTCAGATCATGGTTGACCGCATTATATTTTGGAGATGATCCAGATCCAGATTCTAGATCAGGATTCGCATTTTTCACTGTTTTAAAGATAACGTCAAACTACACGACATATTTGACGTAATTTGCACCACAGATAGATCTCAGATCATGGATGACCCCATTATATTTTTGAGATGATCCAGATCCCTATTCTAGATCAGGATTCGCATTTTTCACTGTTTTAAAGATAACGTCAAACTACACGACGAATTTGACGAAATTTTCACCACAGATAGATCTAAGATCATGGATGACCCCATTATAATTTGGAGATGATCCAGATCCAGATTCTAGATCAGGATTCGCATTTTTCACTGTTTTAAAGATAACGTCAAACTACAAGACGGATTTGACGAAATTCTCACCACAGATAGATCTCAGATCATGGATGACCCCATTATATTTTGGAGATGATCCGGATCCAGATTCTAGATCAGGATTCGCATTTTTCACTGTTTTAAAGATAACGTCAAACTACACGACGAATTTAACGAAATTTTCACCACAGATAGATCTCAGATCATGGTGCACCCCATTATATTTTGGAGATGATCCGGATCCAGATTCTAGATCAGGATTCGCATTTTTCACTGTTTTAAAGATAACATCAAACTACACGACGAATTTGACAAAATTTTCACCAGAGATAGAAAAAAGATCATGGATGACCCCTTTATATTTTGGAGATGATCCGGATCCAGATTCTAGATCAGGATTTGCATTTTTCACTGTTTTAAAGATAACGTCAAACTACATGACGGATTTGACAAAATTTTCACCACAGATGGATCTCAGATCATGGTTGACCCCATTATATTTTGGAGATGATCCGGATCCAGATTCTAGATCAGGATTCGCATTTTTCACTGTTTTAAAGATAACGTCAAACTACACGACGAATTTGACGAAATTTTCACCACAGATAGATCTCAGATCATGGATGACCCCATTATATTTTGGAGATGATCCGGATCCAGATTCTAGATCAGGATTTGCATTTTTCACTGTTTTAAAGATAACATCAAATTACACGACGAATTTGACGAAATTTTCACCACAGATAGATCTCAGATCATGGATGACCCCATTATATTTTGGAGATGATCCGTATCCAGATTCTAGATCAGGATTCGCATTTTTCACTGTTTTAAAGATAACGTCAAACTACACGACGAATTTGACGAAATTTTCACTGCAGAGAGATCTCAGATCATGGAAGACCCCATTATATTTTGAAGATGATTCGGATCCAGATTCTAGATCAGGATTCGCATTTTTCAGTTTTAAAGATAAAGTCAAACTACACAACGGATTTGACGAAATTTTTACCACAGATAGATCTCAGATCATGGATGACCCCATTATATTTTGGAGATGATCCGGATCCAGATTCTAGATCAGGATTCGCATTTTTCACTGTTTTAAAGATAACGTCAAACTACACGACGAATTTGACGAAATTTTCACTGCAGAGAGATCTCAGATCATGGATGACCCCATTATATTTTGGAGATGATCCGGATCCAGATTCTAGATCAGGATTCGCATTTTTCACTGTTTTATAGATTACGTCAAACTACACGACGAATTTGACGAAATTCTCACTGCAGAGAGATCTCAGATCATGGATGACCCCATTATATTTTGGAGATGATCCGGATCCAGATTCTAGATCAGGATTCGCATTTTTCACTGTTTTCAAGATAACGTCAAACTACACGACGAATTTGACGAAATTTTCACTGCAGAGAGATCTCAGATCATGGATGACCCCATTATATTTTGGAGATGATCCGGATCCAGATTCTAGATCAGGATTCGCATTTTTCACTGTTTTAAAGATAACGTCAAACTACACGACGAATTTGACGAAATTTTCACCACAGATAGATCTCAGATCATGGTTGACCCCATTATATTCTGGAGATGATCCGGATCCAGATTCTAGATCAGGATTCGCATTTTTCACGGTTTTAAAGATAACGTCAAACTACACGACGAATTTGACGAAATTTTCACCACAGATAGATCTCAGATCATGGTTGACCCCATTATATTTTGGAGATGATCCGGATCCAGATTCTAGATCAGGATTCGCATTTTTCACTGTTTCAAAGATAACGTCAAACTACACGACGAATTTGACGAAATTTTTACCACAGATAGATCTCAGATCATGGTTGACCCCATCATATTTTGGAGATGATCCGGATCCAGATTCTAGATCAGGATTCGCATTTTTCACTTTTTTAAAGATAACGTCAAACTAAACGACGAATTTGACGAAATTTTTACCACAGATAGATCTCAGATCATGGTTGACCCCATTATATTTTGGAGATGATCAGGATCCAGATTCTAGATCAGGTTTCGCATTTTTCACTGTTTTAAAGATAACGTCAAACTACACGACGAATTTGACGAAATTTTCACCACAGATAGATCTCATATCATGGTTGACCCCATTATATTTTGGAGATGATCAGGATCCAGATTCTAGATCAGGATTCGCATTTTTCACTGTTTTATGGATTACGTCAAACTACACGACGAATTTGACGAAATTTTTACCACAGATAGATCTCAGATCATGGATGATCCCATTATATTTTGGAGATGATCCGGATCCAGATTCTAGATCAGGATTCGCATTTTTCACTGTTTTAAAGATAACGTCAAACTACACGACGAATTTGACGAAATTTTTACCACAGATAGATCTCAGATCATGGTTGACCCCATTATATTTTGGAGATGATCCGGATCCAGATTCTAGATCAGGATTTGCATTTTTCACGGTTTTAAAGATAACGTCAAACTACACGACGGATTTGACGAAATTTTCACCACAGATAGATCTCAGATCATGGATGACCCCATTATATTTTGGAGATGATCCGGATCCTTATTCTAGATCAGGATTCGCATTTATCACTGTTTTAAAGATTACGTCAAACTACACGACGGATTTGACGAAATTTTTACCACATATAGATCTCAGATCATGGATGACCCCATTATATTTTGGAGATGATCCGGATCCAGATTCTAGATCAGGATTCGCATTTTTCACTGTTTTAAAGATAACGTCAAACTACACGACGAATTTGACGAAATTTTCACCACAGATAGATCTCAAATCATGGTTGACGCCATTATATTTTGGAGATGATCCGGATCCAGATTCTAGATCAGGATTCGCATTTTTCACTGTTTTATAGATAACGTCAAACTACACGACGGATTTGACGAAATTTTTACCACAGATAGATCTCAGATCATGGAAGACCCCATTATATTTTGGAGATGATCTGGATCCAGATTCTATATCAGGATTCGCATTTTTCACTGTTTTAAAGATAACGTCAAACGACACGACGAATTTGACGTAATTTTCACCACAGATAGATCTAAGATCATGGATGACCCCATTATATTTTGGAGATGATCCAGATCCCTATTCTAGATCAGGATTCGCATTTTTCACTGTTTTAAAGATAACGTCAAACTACACGACGAATTTGACGAAATTTTCACCAGAGATAGATCATGGATGACCCCATTATATTTTGGAGATGATCCAGATCCAGATTCTAGATCAGGATTCGCATTTTTCACTGTTTTAAAGATAACGTCAAACTACACGACGGATTTGACGAAATTTTTACCACAGATAGATCTCAGATCATGGTTGACCCCATTATATTTTGGAGATGATCCGTATCCAGATTCTAGATCAGGATTCGCATTTTTCACTGTTTTAAAGATAACGTCAAACTACACGACGGATTTGACGAAATTTTTACCACAGATAGATCTCAGATCATGGTTGACCCCATTATATTTTGGAGATGATCCGTATCCAGATTCTAGATCAGGATTCGCATTTTTCACTGTTTTAAAGATAACGTCAAACTACACGAGGGATTTGACGAAATTTTTACCACAGATAGATCTCAGATCATGGTTGGCCCCATTATATTTTGGAGATGATCCGGATCCAGATTCTAGATCAGGATTCGCATTTTTCACTGTTTTAAAGATAACGTCAAACTACACGACGGATTTGACGAAATTTTTACCACAGATAGATCTCAGATCATGGTTAACCCCATTATATTTTGGAGATGATCCGGATCCAGATTCTAGATCAGGATTCGCATTTTTCACTGTTTTAAAGATAACGTCAAACTACACGACGAATTTGACAAAATTTTTACCACAGATAGATCTCAGATCATGGTTGACCCCATTATATTTTGGAGATGATCCGGATCCAGATTCTAGATCAGGATTTGCATTTTTCACTGTTTTAAAGATAACGTCAAACTACACGACGGATTTGACGAAATTTTTACCACAGATAGATCTCAGATCATGGATGACCCCATTATATTTTAGAGATGATCCGGATCCAGATTCTAGATCAGGATTCGCATTTTTCACTGTTTTAAAGATAACGTCAAACTACACGACGGATTTGACGAAATTTTTACCACAGATAGATCTCAGATCATGGATGACCCCATTATATTTTAGAAATGATCCGGATCCAGATTCTAGATCAGGATTTGCATTTTTCAATGTTTTAAAGATAACGTCAAACTACACGACGGATTTGACGAAATTTTTACCACAGATAGATCTCAGATCATGGATGACCCCATTATATTTTGGAGATGATCCGGATCCAGATTCTAGATCAGGATTCGCATTTTTCACTGTTTTAAAGATAACGTCAAACTACACGACGGATTTGACGAAATTTTTACCACAGATAGATCTCAGATCATGGATGACCCCATTATATTTTAGAGATGATCCGGATCCAGATTCTAGATCAGGATTCGCATTTTTCACTGTTTTAAAGATAACGTCAAACTACGCGACGGATTTGACGAAATTTTTACCACAGATAGATCTCAGATCATGGATGACCCCATTATATTTTAGAGATGATCCGGATCCAGATTCTAGATCAGGATTCGCATTTTTCACTGTTTTAAAGATAACGTCAAACTACAAGACGGATTTGACGAAATTTTTACCACAGATAGATCTCAGATCATGGATGACCCCATTATATTTTAGAGATGATCCGGATCCAGATTCTAGATCAGGATTCGCATTTTTCACTGTTTTAAAGATAACGTCAAACTACACGACGGATTTGACGAAATTTTCACCACAGATAGATCTCAGATCATGGATGACCCCATTATATTTTGGAGATGATCCGGATCCAGATTCTAGATCAGGATTCGCATTTTTCACTGTTTTAAAGATAACGTCAAACTACACGACGAATTTGACAAAATTTCTACCACAGATAGATCTCAGATCATGGTTGACCCCATTATATTTTGGAGATGATCCGGATCCAGATTCTAGATCAGGATTCGCATTTTTCACTGTTTTAAAGATAACGTCAAACTACACGACGGATTTGACGAAATTTTTACCACAGATAGATCTCAGATCATGGTTGACCCCATTATATTTTGGAGATGATCCGTATCCAGATTCTAGATCAGGATTCGCATTTTTCACTGTTTTAAAGATAACGTCAAACTACACGACGGATTTGACGAAATTTTTACCACAGATAGATCTCAGATCATGGTTGACCCCATTATATTTTGGAGATGATCCGTATCCAGATTCTAGATCAGGATTTGCATTTTTCACTGTTTTAAAGATAACGTCAAACTACACGACGGATTTGACGAAATTTTTACCACAGATAGATCTCAGATCATGGTTGACCCCATTATATTTTGGAGATGATCCGTATCCAGATTCTAGATCAGGATTCGCATTATTCACTGTTTTAAAGATAACGTCAAACTACACGACGGATTTGACGAAATTTTTACCACAGATAGATCTCAGATCATGGTTGACCCTATTATATTTTGGAGATGATCCGTATCCAGATTCTAGATCAGGATTCGCATTTTTCACTGTTTTAAAGATAACGTCAAACTACACGACGGATTTGACGAAATTTTTACCACAGATAGATCTCAGATCATGGTTGACCCCATTATATTTTGGAGATGATCCGTATCCAGATTCTAGATCAGGATTCGCATTTTTCACTGTTTTAAAGATAACGTCAAACTACACGACGGATTTGACGAAATTTTTACCACAGATAGATCTCAGATCATGGAAGACCTCATTATATTTTGGAGATGATCCGTATCCAGATTCTAGATCAGTATTCGCATTTTTCACTGTTTTAAAGATAACGTCAAACTACACGACGGATTTGACGAAATTTTTACCACAGATAGATCTCAGATCATGGTTGACCCCATTATATTTTGGAGATGATCCGTATCCAGATTCTAGATCAGGATTCGCATTTTTCACTGTTTTAAAGATAACGTCAAACTACACGAGGGATTTGACGAAATTTTTACCACAGATAGATCTCAGATCATGGTTGACCCCATTATATTTTGGAGATGATCCGTATCCAGATTCTAGATCAGGATTAGCATTTTTCACTGTTTTAAAGATAACGTCAAACTACACGACGGATTTGACAAAATTTTCACCACAGATAGATCTCAGATCATGGATGACCCCATTATATTTTGGAGATGATCCGTATCCAGATTCTAGATCAGGATTCGCATTTTTCACCGTTTTAAAGATAACGTCAAACTACTCGACGAATTTGACGAAGTTTTCACCACAGATAGATCTCAGATCATGGTGCACCCCATTATATTTTGGAGATGATCCGTATCCAGATTCTAGATCAGGATTAGAATTTTTCACTGTTTTAAAGATAACGTCAAACTACACGACGGATTTGACAAAATTTTCACCACAGATAGATCTCAGATCATGGATGACCCCATTATATTTTGGAGATGATCCGTATCCAGATTCTAGATCAGGATTCGCATTTTTCACTGTTTTAAAGATAACGTCAAACTACTCGACGAATTTGACGAAGTTTTCACCACAGATAGATCTCAGATCATGGGTGACTCCATTAGATTTTGGAGATGATCCAGATGCGGATCCGGATCCGGATTCTAGATCCAGATTTGCAGTTTTCCCCATTTTACAGATATGGCTAAAACATATTGACGGATTTTGACGAAATTTCCACTACAGCTTAGGCCATGGGCGACTCCATTAACTATTTGGCAGAGATCAGAAATCTCTGATTGCTCTTGTTACAAATTAGTATCATACCTAATTTTAATATCAAAACACGCAAAAAAACACATTAAGTTGACCAAAAGTCATGAATAAATCATGTCAATGAAGGTCAATATATAACTTGCCATGATACATTTCTTACATAACATAAAGCATAAATTAAAATCTCAGATTTCGGACATTCGAAAAATACCACATTATCATTCGCCCTTCAAGAGCATGTAGCACAAAATTTCATGTACATCCATTAACTTTCCTTTCAAAATCTCCATTTCCAGAAAGGGAAATTGAATATTTCTTGAAAAAGTCCTTGCTAATTAGAACAGGATAGGGGAAATGTTCTGTAAAAGATGAATTCTCCCGTGTATGGCATTACGGAAAGTTCATTAAATGACCATAAAAGATATATTTCATATATTAGTATTTTCGATTCAGAATGCTTTTGCATAATGATTGACCTAAGTCAGGAATCTGTATAAGGCTGCGGATGTTTATTTTCTCTTCAATAATAATAAACAATAAACAACAAATAATAAACAATAAACAAATAATAATAATAATAATAATAACAATAATAATAATAATAATAATAATAATAATAATAATAATAATACTTCTGCTGCTATTAAATAATAATAATAATAATAATAACAATAATAACAATAATAATAATAATAATAATAATAATACTTCTGCTGCTATTAAATCAGAATAATAATGATAATAAGCAACCGTAACAGTAGTAACAGCAAAAGTATTTGCAGGCAATTTAATTCCTTTTCAACCTTTTAAATTTCTACCCATAAAAAAACGCAAGTAAATATGAAGATAACAAATAGTTTCTTATCAACACAATAACATATTTTTACAATAATGATCTGCGACAACACCGCCCACCACAAATATAATATGCCCCCTTCGCTCACGCCCCAACCCACGACCTCTCCAACCACTTACTGACGTCTATCAGCCGCAGTTCTAAATGAAAGATTTTTATAATAGGCAGTGTGACAACATTGAACCTCAGTATGTGGAAGGCCATTATAGTTTTGAATAAATGGATTTGATAATATGCTTAGACATGTGGAGAGAATAGAGGAGGAAAGGTTGGTGAAAACCAGTTCTGGACGAAAGATATTTTTATAATAGACAATGGCATCGTTGAACCTCAGTATGTGGAAAACCATTAACCATTTGAATAAATGGATTTGATAATATGGCTTAGACATGTGGAGAGAATAGAGAAGGAAAGGTTGGTGAAAACCACAGTTCTGAATGAAAGATTTTTTATCAAAGTGTGACAACGTTGAACCTCAGTATGTGGAAGGCTAATATGGTTTTGAATAAATGGATTTGATAATGTGGCATAGACATGTGGAGAGAATGGAGGAGGAAAGGCTAGTGAAAAGCATGTATCTTTAGACTGTTGCTATTAAAGGAAAGCGGTTTTCGAAGCCCTGCAAAGCGAGTAACACCAATCACTATTGGGACTAACGGAATTTCCCTGTTTGATCAAACTTTACAATAAAAATCTTATTTAGAGGACTGGGTCTCTTGGGTTTGGTTTGTTAAATTTATTCTATACATTTACTTGGTATAATTGCAATCAGGTTAAACTTTTATGTATATTTTCTTTTCGATCATCTTTTGTTTTGCCATTACAACAATCTATTTATTTTTCCCTTGCAAAAGTCTGGGCATATTCCTTCTAAAATACAACAATGAAAAATTTAACGGCAATGTCACAAACCGAAATGTTTGCAAACATAACAAAATAGTCGAGTGCTTTCTAGCATATGCTTATAATCACGCCATAGTTTCTACCTTGTAAAGTCCTTCAATGCTAAGTTTTAATTATCCCCCTAAACTTTACCTTGAAAAATATTTAAATTCCAACATCTGATGTTTATCATCGTCTTGGCCCTCAAAAGGAAAACTTTCACAGCTGTTAAGTCAAGAAAAGCCGTTGTTAGTACAAGCGTCTGCTTCTTTGCTCGAATAATTAAAGGACACCTTTGTATGAAGCTATGAATGCCTTCTTCCTTTCTCGGGTTCTGCATCACCTTTCAGAAAATGAATGAAACACCCAAGTCGACATTTTCAAAGTCTAAACAACAAAACTCAGGAAAGTTTAATAATCTTTAGCCTGGAAAAGCAAATAAGTCTTTCTTTGCTTAAACCTCAAAGCAGCTCCTGGGAGTTTGAAGATGTTTTTAGGCACAATGAATGTCGTATGAAAACACATCATTTTGTTTGTTTGTGTGTATGTGTAAGAAGGAGAGAGAGAGAGAGAGAGAGAGAGAGAGAGAGAGAGAGAGAGAGAGAGAGAGAGAGAGAGAGAGAGAGAGAGAGAGGCTGTAAAAACAATACCATGGTAGAATACATGAAACTTCAAAGGTAACTTCAGACATACTATGTCAAGGAAGCGACACCAATTTCTTTTTCATTTTCTTTTCAGTGATCCAAAGTAGTGAAAATTCTACCTTAATATTGTTTTTTTTTTTTAATTACAAAGTAAATCTGTTTGAAATCCTTCTGTTTCAAAAGAATTCCGGACTTCCATCGCAAAGCGACGTAAGGTACATTGTCCAATGCACAAACATCATAATTATCTGTATAAATTTGTTGGAATTATCTATATCACATTCGATTAAAATCTTGCCATGATCTTAGTGCTCTCTTGAACTGTACTTCAGTAGATAAATCTATAAAAGCTGTAAATACCATAATTACCTACGCAGTATTTTGCAATAAATTTATTACTATTGCGTAATTAAATTGCATTTGATCATCTCGTTTTTTTAAACAATGATGTACATCATACCAAAAATAGTTGACAAAAAGTAATATCTCTTTGACTTTGACAAACTCTCTGTGCACACAGAGCCAGAGATTTTTTCTTCAATTAAAAAGAAATAATGTGTATATTGTCTAATTTTATCTCCCCCCTCCCCTTTTTTTTTAGCGGGGTGGGGGCCAGGGGGTCCACAAGGGTGTGACTGGGAATGCAAAATTTTTTCGTTTCTACCAACCCCACCCCTAAAAAAACTGCTTTTAATTAGGTTGTTTACAATTCTGAATAGTATTTTGAAAAACCTTTTATTTTAAGAGACGAAAATGTCCAATCAAAGGGAATTTTAAAGCCAGAGTCTTTCATGAAAGACATGCACCTTTTGAATTTGCAAATAAAAGGTTATATTTTCTGCTAATTAAGGAATAGTGATGGGAGATTTTTTTGAGTGAATGTCTTTAAGATTTAAATAAAATTACATCAGATGATGACATTCGATTTCAATACGAGGATAAAACAGATGTATTTGCAATCCCTCATTATGTATGGGCTAAAATCTTTTGTAACATTTAAAATTATAAAGAATTATTGAATACATTGACGCCAAATTATAGCATGACAATTAAACCTCTGGTGTAATTAATATTTAGTGTCATTTTATCATGGTAAAATTTCTAACAAGATCGAGGGTGACAATTGAAAATTAAAAAAAAAAAATTCATACTTCCAAATTTAACAAACACTCTCTCTCTCTCTCTCTCTCTCTCTCTCTCTCTCTCTCTCTCTCTCTCTCTCTCTCTCTCTCTCTCTCTCTCTCTCTAAAAAAAAATGATCAATAACTCACATAAAATCCGCAAGAAATTGTGTTCCGGTACCTGTAAAAAAGTAAGAAAAACCTCAGTGAAATGAGTGGAACCAACTAAGACCTAAAACATGCCAGTGATGGGGAAGAGTGAGGTTGGGAGGAATGTGATGGGAAGGGGTGAGGTGGGGAGGAATGTGATGGGGAGGAGAGTGATGGGGAGGAATGAGGTGGGGAGGAATGTGATGGGGAGGAGAGAGATGGGGAGGAGTGAGATGGGGAGGAATGTGATGGGAAGGAGAGTGATGGGGAGGAATGCGGTGGGGAGGAATGTGGTGAGAAGGCAGTGGTGAGGGAGAGTATGATGGGAGGAATATGTGTGGGGTGGGACTGGGGGGAAGTAGTTGAAACGAACACATACACATGGAGAAAGTCGACTTGAGCGGTCGACCCTGCTATACAGTTGGACTAATACAGTCGATAAAAAAAGAAGAAACTAAATCAATACTGTAGCCAATGAAATCAATAAGGCTTGATTATTAGATTTAATCTTTACGGGATTATAACCTATATCATCATTGTCATATTTTTTCCTTTCAAGCAGTGGAAAGGACAGAAATTATGTTTTATAATTAAAACGTTTACAAGTGGACAAAAGTTTAAAACTGTTAGCTAGATAGATGAATAGTTAGATAGAAGAGCAAATAGATATTATTTTTAGCATGTATTGCCAAAGACTGTTATCAATGACTCTGGTACAGATAGATATATAGATAGATAGGTAGATAGATAGATAGATAGATAGAAGAGCCAATAGATAAAAATTTTTTGCATGTATTGACAAAAACCGTTATCAATTACTCTGGTACAGATAGATAGATAGATAGATAGATAGATAGATAGATAGAAGAGCAAATAGATAAAAAAAAATTTGCATGTATTTCCAAAGACCGTTATCAATGACTCTGGTACAGATAGATAGATAGAAGGATAGATAGATAGATATAAAAGTAGATAAATACGTAATTTTTGCATATATGGTCAAAGACCGTTATCAAGGACTCAGGTACCGCCATCTCCTTCCTGTTTCTTAATACTTTCGGGAAAGCGATTTTCTCGGTTTATAACGAGAGTAATTCGCCTGAGAACGTAGAAAATTTCACTGGATACTTTCCATCAGATTTCACTAAGACCAGTCTATCTTTAATGTACGTAAATAATAATTTTAGCCTTTGGTGGTACCTCATGTATTTTCTATGAATAAATGAGTATATTCCAAAAATAATCAGTAATTTTTAATTGCAGTAGTTACTTTTTAAAGGTTTAAAGGCCACTCATGAATGGCAGAGACAAGGGACACTGAAATTGCCCTATCGAGCAGAACAATGTCCTAGACACTGATCATATATCATATGACCAGCGCCCAAGCCTCATCTCCACCCAAGATAGGACCAAGGAGGGTCAGGCAATGGCTGCTGATGATTCAGCAGATAGACCTATACCTCCCCCACCACATAGCTCACAAGGATGGTAAGGTTGCATATACTAATGGCATTAACGAGACTGAGCGGGACTCGAACCCCCGACTGGCAAACACCAGGCTGAGACGTTACTAATCAGGCCACAACAACCTTCAGCAAAGAAAAAAAAAAAAAAAAAAAAAAAAAAAAAAAAAAAAAAAAAGTAAAAAAATTCATTTCTGGGTAATATATACGCGTTTCGGACTTTTACAAATTATAATATAAAATACACAAGCATAAAAGGCTTCAATAAAGAGTTGATAACATGGTCTTCATTAAAAGGGTAATTGGAATAAAATTCAACCTAGAATATCATACAACAAATTTCCTTTACAGTTTTCAAAATCCTTTGAAAGAAAATATCCACTCACATTAAGTCTCGTTAACCTACATTCAGACACTCGGCAATTTTTACAATACACTTTATTATACACATTAAGTTTAATGTAATTAACTAGATAATTAGGTTTCCTTTTATGAAATGATTTTTCTATTTACTGTGTAGCTAAGTTTGCTCTTTACGTAAAATCAGTAACAGCACATTCCAGAAATCATTTAATAGAAAGTTAGCAAAAAAAAAAAAATTGTTTTAGTATAGAAACGTTGATTACACTGCTACACTGGGGTCTTAATCCATTAGTATTATTATTAATTATTATTATCAATTATTACTATAAATTATTATTACAAATCATTATCATCATCATCATTGTCAATATTATTATTATTATTATTATTGCTATTATTATTATTATTATTATTATTATTATCATTACTTGCTAAGCAACAACCCTAGCTGGAAAAGCAGGATACTATAAGCCCAGGGACCCTAACAGGGAAAATAGTCTAGTGAGGAAAGGAAACAATGGAAAATATTTTAAGAACAGGAACGACATTCACATAAATATTTCCTATATAAACCATAAAAACTTTAACAAAAAAAAAGTAAGAGAAATTAGATAGAATAGTGTGCCAGAGTGCACCCAAAAGCAAGAGAACTATGACCCAAGACAGTGGAAGACCATGGTACAGAGGCAATGGAACTACGCAAGACTAAAGAACAATTTGATTTGATTTTGGAGTAACCTTCCCTTAGAGGAGCTGCTTGCCATAGCTAAAGAGTCTTTTCTACCCATACCAAGAGGAAAGTGGCCACTGAACAATTATAGTGTAGTAGTATGAGGACAAAGGAGAATCTGTAAAGAATAGGCCAGACTATTCGGTGTATGTGTAGACAAAGCGAAAGTGAACCGTAACCAGAGAGAAGGATCCAATATAGGACTGTCTGCCCAGTCAAAGGACCACATAACTCTCTGGCGGTAGTATCCATAGACACAGTATTCTTAATGTAGGATATGAGAAATTTATATATATATATATATATATATATATATATATATATATATATATATACATACATACATACATACATACATATATATATATATATATATATATATATATATATATATATATATATATACATATATATATATACAGAGAGAGAGAGAGAGAGAGAGAGAGAGAGAGAGAGAGAGAGAGAGAGAGAGAGAGAGAGAGAGAGAGAGAGAAAAAATAACCTAAACCTTAATATAACATAAACTTAAATATTACCTAACCTATGACTAAAAATATAGATAAATAAACAAATATTCAAAAAATATCTAATATATTATTTTCATGGAATTTGCAATTTAGGAAATGGAAAGAAATGTCCTATCCTTATCAGCCTTCGTCAATTCGCTTGATCAAACGGGCGTCTTGTGGTTTACAATCAAAGATTACAGATCTACTAATGATATTAGAATATCAATTGATGAGGAGTCATTGGACACAAATAAATGAGGCTTTAATTCCCATTTGCATTGTGGCTTTGGTTAAAGAAATGATTCATGATAAGGATACTTGAAAATTCAGGCCACCAAAGTCTGGGCTGACTTAGGTATTTGATATCATTTCACACTTTCGTTCATTCCATCAAGCTCTTTTAATCTAAAATTAATTTAGTTTTTGGGGGTTGCTTAAAGTATATATCTAGATTCGTTAACAAAATTCATTGTAAATTAATTCTAATTAAACGGTTTTCAATTTCTTTCTGGAAATACCTTCATAACCCAAAGTAAACACGTGGAGATTTGTTTCCAAAATACTGCAGTTCATTTTTGCTATAAATTCCCGATAGCCAGAATCTAATCATTACACAATATGATTATATATAATTATATTGAGAGAAGAAATTAAGATAAAAAAGCATTCTCAAAAGTTAATTTCTCTTGACATTTTAACATCTTCTGACGTACAGTTGGATACAGGAAGTCCTGCCACACCTCGCTCGATGGAAGCGCACCCTGTCACAACCTTACTGCACGATGAGGTGCTATAAGTAGCCCTGACCACCACCTGGTATTTTATACAACTGGAAGCATTATTTCCGGTCGAGAAATATACGGAAAAATATACACGAAAACCAATATTATATATTACCATAATAATGAAATGATTAAAAATGATCAAGTTAGAAATTATACAAAAATCGAAGCTTTGATTCAATGTAATCAGACCAATACTGGAAAATTACATCGTTAATCTCATTTGCATATTACATTATCTTTCAGTGATTAGCAAAATGATAATAGAAAATCCCTGTAAACCACTATTACGCATATGTAACTGATCTCTCTCTCTCTCTCTCTCTCTCTCTCTCTCTCTCTCTCTCTCTCTCTCTCTCTCTCTCTCTCTTTTCATAGAGCAGCACATTTTATAACAAACTATATTAGGGTCAATGACCTTTGATGTCAGGATAACATAAAAAACTAAATCAGTCAATTAATCAATCCAAAAGTATATGATTATTCCTTATATAATAAATCGTACATTAATCTCTCTCTCTCTCTCTCTCTCTCTCTCTCTCTCTCTCTCTCTCTCTCTCTCTCTCTCGTAAAGTAGCATGTTCCAAAGACCCAAATATTGAAATTGCGCTGTTCAATTCACACTTTGATCTCAACCTCCAATTAGAGTTGTAGTTCCAAGTCCCGTGTGTTTAATGAATGGCTTAGAGCCAAATATATGAGAAGAAACCCAATATTTACTAAACATTACTTAATTAAGATAGAGAATTCTATACCTCTAATTAGTATAACATTATTATTATTATTATTATTATTATTATTATTATTATTATTATTATTATTATTATTATTATTATTTGTTAATCTGCAACCCCAGTTGGAAAAGCACGATCCTGCTATAAGCCCAGGGCTTCCAACAGGGAAAATAGCCCAATAATAACATCAAAATAATATTTCCTATATAAACTATAAAAAACTTTAACAAAACAAAAGCAAGAGAAAAAAAAGATTGAGTAGTATGCGCGAGTGTACCTTCAGGCACGAGAACTCAACCACAAGACATTGCAAGACCATATTTCAGATCGTTTTATATCAAAATAATGAGATAAACCTCAAGGAATTAATACAATAATAACTAATTCTTATGGTAATTTCAACCAAATGTACAAACATTGAAATAGGCAGTCTACTCTTTGATCTTTGCCGCTTATTAGGCTTCTGTTCCAGGTGAGCCTTTAAGAGTATTCCCATATTTCTTGAATTACGTTTTTCTTTTCCCTTCTGGAACAGAATTGGAAAATGGAATAAAGGTAATTAGATGTATGTAAACAACAGATATTACAAAGCAAAACGACCCTTGAATTTTCTCTTCTAATTATACAAAGAGAATCACAAAACGAAGATTATTTTGATTCACTGGAAATTATGGAGAGATAATTATACTTTCTAATTTTGAATAACTCATTATGGCTGACGCGTCCTAAGAGACTTAAATAGGCCTACAATAAGCTTAGAAAGGATTAAAACGAATTTTCAACTGGTCTTTAAAAATTTATGGCTAATGAACAAGGGAAGTAAATGATTCAGTATTTTGGGTGTTTATATTGTGTTTACTGAAGAAAACACTCTTGATGATGAGAAATTAGAAGAAAAATTCATATACCATTTTTGGGGGGATAGTGAAGAAAAGATTATAACTAAAATAATCTTGCCTTAATTATTAATGTTTGGGGTACGAATTAAATACTTAAATACTTATGTAGGTATATATATGAACGTGTATATATATATATATATATATATATATATTATATATATATATATATTATATATATATATATATTATATATATAAATATATATATATATATATATATATTATAAATTTTGTATACTTAGACGTGTTTTTTTTTCATATTCAAATAAGCCGTACATTTCAATATAGTAATGTCTGCATCCTCTTACCGAGCTCAGGATCATCGTCCTAAGGCGAAATCACTCAAAGACAACAGCAACTGACCAGCCGGGAATCGAACCCTGATCCGGGATACTTGTATGACAGTGACCGTACCATTTTATCTTTCTTCAAGGCTAAATGGTACGGTCACTGTCATACGAGTATCCCGGGTCAGGGTTCGATTCCCGGCCGGTCAGATGCTATTGTCTTTGAGTAATTTCGCCTTGGGACTCTGATCCGAGGTCGGTAAGAGATTCCAGACATTAATGTATTAAAATATATGGATTATTTGAAAATATATATATATATATATATATATATATATATATATATATATATATATATATATATATATACACACACAGAAATACTGTATACATTTACACGCATAATTACATATATACATATATATAAACATATATATAAATATATAAATATATATATATGTATAAATATATATAATATATATATATATATATATATATATATATATATATATGTATGTATACATGCACACATACACTGTATACACACATACATATACAGTATATATATATATATATATATATATATATATATATATATATATGATAGCATACAACTAGGCTAGCAAATTATCTATGTCAAAATTTTACTGACTTTTGTTCCATAAACTGTAAACTTCGGTATGAAAAGACGACAGTTGTAATACTGTAAAAATAACTCGGAAAGAATGTAAAATTAACTCCGGGATAGTTGAACTAAATTCAGTTTTGGCTACAGACCTAAAATGTTAGCAGGTCACTTTTCAATATAAAAACTTAATGGCTTATGATAGCCCGGCATATTCAATCATTTCTTTTTTCATCTTTAAATCCTTTTAATATATGAGGATTTTTTTTATTGCTATTGTTATTTTTATTGTGACTAGCTAATCTATAAGACAAATGGCTCCAACAGGGAAAATGGGACAGTGGGGAAAGGAAATTTGGAAATAAATAAACTACAAGACAATAAAAAAAATATTTCAAAAACAGTAACAATCATAAATAGATCTTTCATATATAAACTATAAAAACTTCATAAAAAAGATTAAGAGAAACAAGAGAAAAGTGTGCCCAAGTGTACCCTCAAGCAAGAGAACTCTACCCCATGACAGTGGAAGACCATGGTACAGAGGCTATGGCACTACCCAAGACTAGAAATTTTAGTAACACAAGAGAAAACGTAATGATATTATACAGTGAAAAAGATTAAAGCTTCATCTTCTGGTGCATAATGGCAACCAAATCGTGACGTCATCAGCAAGCATAGTAGTAAACTATCATCCACCAATCATCGTTGAGGTTCTCAACATGCACCAATCAGCGTTGAGTTTAAAATCTTAATGGTATATTAGGAAAATTCCCTAAGTGAATTTATTCAGTTCCTCAAGGATTATGGAATGCTGTTGAATAGCCCTTTAAAATTGAAGGCGAAAATTCGGAATATTAATTGGGAAGGGGTGCGGGGGGGGGGGGGTTTCTGGGGGGACACTCCATTCCATTATTCATGCACATCCCACGTCCAAAATCTCTTTCAAACTAATTCAATGAAAGAAGTTTTTCTTTTTTCAA
>NC_090733.1:154416264-154433006 GCF_036898095.1 Palaemon carinicauda
GTCAAAGAACTTCTAATGCTAGAGGTGTGGGAGCTAAAAAGAAGTCAAAGAACTTCTGATGCTAGAGGTGTGGGAGTTAAAAAGAGGTCAAAGAACCTCTAATGCTAGAGGTGTGGGAGCTAAAAAGAGGCAAAGAACCTCTAATGCAAGGGGTGTGGGAGCTAAAAAGAGGTCAAAGAACTTCTAATGCAAGGGGTGTGGGAGCTAAAAAGAGGTCATAAAACTTCTGATGCAAAGGGTGTGGGATCTGAAAAGAGGTCAAAGAACTTCTAATGCAAGGGGTGTGGGAGCTAAAAAGAAGCAAAGAACCTCTAATGCAAGGGGTGTGGGAGCTAAAAAGAGGTCAAAGAACTTCTAATGCTAGAGGTGTGGGAGCTAAAAAGAACTCAAAGAACTTCTGATGCTAGAGGTGTGGGAGCTAAAAAGAGGTCAAAGAACCTCTAATGCTAGAGGTGTGGGAGCTGAAAAGAGGTCAAAGAACTTCTAATGCAAGGGGTGTGGGAGCTAGAAAGAGGTCAAAGAACTTCTAATGACAGGGGTGTGGGAGCTAAAAAGAGGTCAAAGATCTTCTAATGCAAGGGGTGTGGGAGCTAAAAAGAGGTCAAAGAACTTCTAATGCAAGGGGTGTGGGAGCTAAAAAGAGGTAAAAAAAACTTCTAATGCAAGGGGTGTGGGAGCTAAAAGAAGTCAAAGAACTTCTAATGCAAGGGGCGTGGGAGGTAAAAAGAGGACAAAGAACTTGTAATGCAAGGGGTGAGGGAGCTAAAAAGAGGTCAAAGAACTTCTAATGCAAGGGGTGTGGGAGCTAAAAATAGGTCAAAGATCTTCTAATGCAAGGGGTGGGGGAGCTAAAAAGAGGTCAAAGAACTTCTAATGCAATGGGTGTGGGAGCTAAAAAGAGGTCAAAGAACTTCTAATGCAAGGGGTGTGGGAGCTAAAAAGAGGTCAAAGAACTTCTAATGCAAGGGGTTTGGGAGCTAAAAAGAGGTCAAAGAACTTCTAATGCAAGGGGTGGGGGAGCTAAAAAGAGGTCAAAGAACTTCTAATGCAAGGGGTGGGGGAGTTAAAAAGAGGTCAAAGAACTTCTAATGCAAGGGGTGGGAGAGCTAAAAAGAGGTCAAAGAACTTCTATTGCAAGGGGTGGGGGGGCTAAAAAGAGGTCAAAAAAATTCTAATGCAAGGGGTGGGGGAGCTAAAAAGAGGTCAAAGAAATTCTAATGCAAGAGGTGTGGGAGGTAAAAAGAGGTAAAAAAACTTGTACTGCAAGGGGTGTGGGAGCTAAAAAGAGGTCAAAGAACTTGTAATGCAAGGGGTGTGGGAGCTAAAAAGAGGTCAAAAAACTTCTAATGCCAGGGGTGGGGGAGCTAAAAAGGGGTCAAAGAACTTCTAATGCAAGGGGTGTGGGAGTTAAAAAGAGGTCAAAGAACTTCTAATGCAAGGGGTGTGGGAGGTAAAAAGAGGTCAAAGAACCTCTAATGCAAGGGGTGTGGGAGCTAAAAAGAGGTCAAAGGACTTCTAATACAAGGGGTGTGGGAGCTCAAAAAGGGTCAAAGAACTTCTAATGCAAGGGGTGTAGGAGCTAAAAAGAGGTCAAAGAACTTCTAATGCAAGGGGTGTGGGAGCTAAAAAGAGGTCAAAGAACTTCTAATGAAAGGGGTGTGGGAGCTAAAAAGAAGTCAAAGAACTTCTATTGCAAGGGGTGGGGGAGCTAAAAAGAGGTCAAAGAACTTGTAATGCAAGGGGTGTGTGAGCTAGAAAAAGGTCAAAGAAGTTCTAATGCAAGGGGTGTGGGAGCTAAAAAGAGGTCAAAGAACTTCAAATGCAAGGGGTGGGGGAGCTAAAAAGAGGTCAAAGAACTTCTCATGCAATGGGTGTGGGAGCTAAAAAGAGGTCAAAGAACTTCTAATGCAAGGGATGGGAGAGGTAAAAAGTGGTCAAAGAACTTCTATTGCTAGGGGTGTGGAAGCTAAAAAGAGGTCAAGGAACTTCTAATGCAAGGGGTGTGGGAGCTAAAAAGAGGTCAAAGAACTTCTAATGCAAGGGGTGTGGGAGCTAAAAAGAGGTCAAAGAACTTCTAATGCAAGGGGTGGGGGAGCTAAAAATAGGTCAAAATACTTCTAATGCAAGGGGTGGGGGAGTTAAAAAGAGGTCAAAGAACTTCTAATGCAAGGGGTGGGAGAGCTAAAAAGAGGTCAAAGAACTTCTATTGCAAAGGGTGTGGGGGCTAAAAAGAGGTCAAAGAACTTCTAATGCAAGGGGTGTAGGAGCGAAAAAGAGGTCAAAGAACTTGTAATGCAAGGGGTGTGGGAGCTAAAAAGAGGTCAAAGAACTTCTAATGCCAGGGGTGGGGGAGCTAAAAAGGGGTCAAAGAACTTCTAATGCAAGGGGTGTGGGAATTAAAAAGAGGTCAAAAAACTTCTAATACAAGGGGTGTGGGAGGTAAAAAGAGGTCAAAGAACTTCTAATGCAAGGGGTGTGGGAGCTAAAAAGAGGTCAAAGAACTTCTAATGCAAGGGGTGTGGGAGCTAAAAAGAGGTCAAAGAACTTTTAATGCAAGGGGTGGGGGAGCTAAAAAGAGGTCAAAGAACTTCTAATGCAATGGGTGTGGGAGCTAAAAAGAGGTCAAAGAACTTCTAATGCAAGGGGTGGGAGAGCTAAAAAGAGGTCAAAGAACTTCTATTGCTAGGGGTGTGGGAGCTAAAAAGAGGTCAAAGAACTTCTAATGCAAGGGGTGTGGGAGCTAAAAAGAGGTCAAAGAAATTCTAATGCAAGGGGTGTGGGAGCTAAAAAGAGGTCAAAGAACTTCTAATGCAAGGGGTGGGGGAGCTAAAAAGAGGTAAAAAAACTTCTAATGCAAGGGTTGTGGGAGCTAAAAAGAGGTCAAAGAACTTGTAATGCAAGGGGTGTGGGAGCTAAAAAGAGGTCAAAGAACTTCTAATGCAAGGGGTGTGGGAGCTAAAAAGAGGTCAAAGAACTTCTAATGCAAGAGGTAGGGGAGCTAAAAAGAGGTCAAAGAACTTCTAATGCAAGGGGTGTGGGAGCTAAAAAGAGGTCAAGGAACTTCTAATGCAAGGGGTGTGGGAGCTAAAAAAGAGGTCAAAGAACTTCTAATGCAAGGGGTGTGGGAGCTAAAAAGAGGACAAAGAACTTCTAATGCAAGGGGTGGGGGAGCTAAAAAGAGATCAAAGAACTTCTAATGCAAGAGGTGTGGGAGCTAAAAAGAGGGGAAAAGAACTTCTAATGCAAGGGGTGGGGGAGCTAAAAAGAGGTCAAAGAACTTGTAATGCAAGGGGTGGGGGAGCTAAAAAGAGGTCAAAGAACTTCTAATGCAAGGGGTGTGGGACCTAAAAAGAGGTCAAGGAACTTCTAATGCAAGGGGTGTGGGAGCTAAAAAGAGGTCAAGGAACTTCTAATGCAAGCGGTGTGGGAGCTAAAAAGAGGTCAAAGAACTTCCAATGCAAGGGGTGTGGGAGCTAAAAAGAGGTCAAAGAACTTCTAATGCTAGAGGTGTGGGAGCTAAAAAGAGGTCAAAATACTTCTAATGCAAGGGGTGTGGGAGCTAAAAAGAGGTCAAAGAACTTCTAATGCAAGGGGTGTGGGAGCTAAAAAGAGGTCAAAGAACTTCTAATGCAAGGGGTGTGGGAGCTAAAAAGAGGTCAAGGAACTTCTAATGCAAGGGGTGTGGGAGCTAAAAAGAGGTCAAAGAACTTCTAATGCAAGGGGTGGGGGAGGTAAAAAGAGGTCAAAGAACCTCTAATGCAAGGGGTGTGGGAGCTAAAAAGAGGTCAAAGAACTTCTAATGCAAGGGGTGTGGGAATTAAAAAGAGGTCAAAGAACTTCTAATGCAAGGGGTGTGGGAGGTAAAAAGAGGTCAAAAAACCTCTAATGCAAGGGGTGTGGGAGCTAAAAAGAGGTCCAAGAACTGCTAATGCAAGGGGTGGGGGAGCTAAAAAGAGGTCAAAGAACTTGTAATGCAAGGGGTGTGGGAGCTAAAAAGAGGTCAAAGAACTTCTAATGCAAGAGGTGGGGGAGCTAAAAAGAGGTCAAAGAACTTCTAATGCAAGGGGTGTGGGAGCTAAAAAGAAGTCAAAGAACTTCTAATGCAAGGGGTGGGAGAGCTGAAAAGAGGTCAAAGAACTTCTATTGCTAGGGGTGTGGGAGCTAAAAAGAGGTCAAAGAACTTCTCATGCAAGGGGTGTGGGAGCTAAAAAGAGGTCAAAAAATTCTAATGCAAGGGGTGTGGGAGTTAAAAAGAGGTCAAAGAACTTCTAATGCAAGGGGTGGGGGAGCTAAAAAGAGGTAAAAAAACTTCTAATGCAAATGGGTGTGGGAGCTAAAAAGAGGTCAAAGAACTAGTAATGCAAGGGGTGTGGGAGCTAAAAAGAGGTCAAGGAACTTCTAATGCAAGGGGTGTGGGAGCTAAAAAGAGGTCAAAGAACTTCTAATGCAAGGGGTAGGGGAGCTAAAAAGAGGTCAAAGAACTTCTAATGCAAGGGGTGTGGGAGCTAAGAAGAGGTCAAGGAACTTCTAATGCAAGGGGTGTGGGAGCTAAAAAAGAGGTCAAAGAACTTCTAATGCAAGGGGTGTGGGAGCTAAAAAGAGGTCAAAGAACTTCTAATACAAGGGGTGGGGGAGCTAAAAAGAGATCAAAGAACTTCGAATGCAAAAGGTGTGGGAGCAAAAAAGAGGGCAAAGAACTTCTAATGCAAGGGGTGGGGGAGCTAAAAAGAGGTCAAAGAACTTCTAATGCAAGGGGTGGGGGAGCTAAAAAGAGGTCAAAGAACTTCTAATGCAAGGGGTGTGGGAGCTAAAAAGAGGTCAAGGAACTTCTAATGCAAGGGGTGTGGGAGCTAAAAAGAGGTCAAGGAACTTCTAATGCAAGTGGTGTGGGAGCTAAAAAGAGGTCAAAGAACTTCCAATGCAAGGGGTGTGGGAGCTAAAAAGAGGTCAAAGAACTTCTAATGCTAGAGGTGTGGGAGCTAAAAAGAGGTCAAAATACTTCTAATGCAAGGGGTGTGGGAGCTAAAAAGAGGTCAAAGAACTTCTAATGCAAGGGGTGTGGGAGCTAAAAAGAAATCAAAGAACTTCTAATGCCAGGAGTGTGGGAGCTAAAAAGAGGTCAAAGATCTTCTAATGCAAGGGGTGTGGGAGCTAAAAAGAGGTCAAAAAACTTCTAATGCAAGGGGTGTGGGAGCTAAAAGAGGTCAAAGAACTTCTAATGCAAGGGGTGTTGGAGATAAAAAGAGGTCAAAGATCTTATAATGCAAGGGGCGTGGGAGGTAAAAAGAGGACAAAAAACTTGTAATGCAAGGGGTGAGGGAACTAAAAAGAGGTCAAAGAACTTCTAATGCAAGGGGTTTGGGAGCTAAAAATAGGTCAAAGATCTTCTAATGCAAGGGGTGGGGGAGCTAAAAAGAGGTCAAAGAACTTCTAATGCAAGGGGTGTGGGAGCTAAAAAGAGGTCAAAGAACTTCTAATGCAAGGGGTGTGGGAGCTAAAAAGAGGTCAAAGAACTTCTAATGCAAGGGGTTTGGGAGCTAAAAAGAGGTCAAAGAACTTCTAATGCAAGGGGTGGGGGAGCTAAAAAGAGGTCAAAGAACTTCTAATGCAAGGGGTGGAGGAGTTAAAAAGAGGTCAAAGAACTTCTAATGCAAGGGGTGGGAGAGCTAAAAAGAGGTCAAAGAACTTCTATTGCAAGGGGTGTGGGGGCTAAAAAGAGGCCAAAAAAATTCTAATGCAAGGGGTGGGGGAGCAAAAAAGAGGTCAAAGAAATTCTAATGCAAGGGGTGGGGGAGCTAAAAATAGGTCAAAAAACTTCTACTGCAAGGGGTGTGGGAGCTAAAAAGAGGTCAAAGAACTTGTAATGGAAGGGGTGTGGGAGCTAAAAAGAGGTCAAAAAACTTCTAATGCCAGGGGTGGGGGAGCTAAAAAGGGGTCAAAGAACTTCTAATGCAAGGGGTGTGGGAGCTAAAAAGAGGTCAAAGGACTTCTAATGCAAGGGGTGTGGGAGCTCAAAAAGGGTCAAAGAACTTCTAATGCAAGGGGTGTAGGAGCTAAAAAGAGGTCAAAGAACTTCTAATGCAAGGGGTGTGGGAGCTAAAAAGAGGTCAAAGAAGTTCTAATGCAAGGGGTGTAGGAGCTAAAAAGAGGTCAAAGAACTTCTAATGCAAGGGGTGGGGGAGCTAAAAAGAGGTCAAAGAACTTCTCATGCAATGGGTGTGGGACCTAAAAAAAAGGTCAAAGAACTTCTAATGCAAGGGATGGGAGAGGTAAAAAGTGGTCAAAGAACTTCTATTGCTAGGGGTGTGGGAGCTAAAAAGAGGTCAAGGAACTTCTAATGCAAGGGGTGTGGGAGTTAAAAAGAGGTCAAAGAACTTCTAATGCAAGGGGTGTGGGAGCTAAAAAGAGGTCAAAGAACTTCTAATGCAAGGGGTGGGGGAGCTAAAAATAGGTCAAAGAACTTCTAATGCAAGGGGTGGGGGAGTTAAAAAGAGGTCAAAGAACTTCTAATGCAAGGGGTGTGGGGGGTAAAAAGAGGTCAAAGAACTTCTAATGCAAGGGGTGTAGGAGCGAAAAAGAGGTCAAAGAACTTGTAATGCAAGGGGTGTGGGAGCTAAAAAGAGGTCAAAGAACTTCTAATGCCAGGGGTGGGGGGGCTAAAAAGGGGTCAAAGGACTTCTAATGCAAGGGGTGGGGGAGTTAAAAAGAGGTCAAAGAACTTCTAATGCAAGGGGTGGGAGAGCTAAAAAGAGGTCGAAGAACTTCTATTGCAAGGGGTGTGGGGGCTAAAAAGAGGTCAAAGAACTTCTAATGCAAGGGGTGTAGGAGCGAAAAAGAGGTCAAAGAACTTGTAATGCAAGGGGTGTGGGAGCTAAAAAGAGGTCAAAGAAGTTCTAATGCAAGGGGTGTAGGAGCTAAAAAGAGGTCAAAGAACTTCTAATGCAAGGGGTGGGGGAGCTAAAAAGAGGTCAAAGAACTTCTCATGCAATGGGTGTGGGAGCTAAAAAGAGGTCAAAGAACTTCTAATGCAAGGGATGGGAGAGGTAAAAAGTGGTCAAAGAACTTCTATTGCTAGGGGTGTGGGAGCTAAAAAGAGGTCAAGAAACTTCTAATGCAAGGGGTGTGGGAGCTAAAAAGAGGTCAAAGAACTTCTAATGCAAGGGGTGTGGGAGCTAAAAAGAGGTCAAAGAACTTCTAATGCAAGGGGTGGGGGAGCTAAAAATAGGTCAAAGACCTTCTAATGCAAGGGGAGGGGGAGTTAAAAAGAGGTCAAAGAACTTCTAATGCAAGGGGTGGGAGAGCTAAAAAGAGGTCAAAGAACTTCTATTGCAAGGGGTGTGGGGGCTAAAAAGAGGTCAAAGAACTTCTAATGCAAGTGGTGTAGGAGCGAAAAAGAGGTCAAAGAACTTGTAATGCAAGGGGTGTGGGAGCTAAAAAGAGGTCAAAGAACTTCTAATGCCAGGGGTGGGGGAGCTAAAAAGGGGTCAAAGAACTTCTAATGCAAGGGGTGTGGGAATTAAAAAGAGGTCAAAGAACTTCTAATGCAAGGGGTGTGGGAGGTAAAAAGAGGTCAAAGAACCTCTAATGCAAGGGGTGTGGGAGCTAAAAAGAGGTCAAAGAACTTCTAATGCAGGGGGTGTGGGAGCTAAAAAGAGGTCAAAGAACTTTTAATGCAAGGGGTGGGGGAGCTAAAAAGAGGTCAAAGAACTTCTAATGCAATGGGTGTGGGAGCTAAAAAGAGGTCAAAGAACTTCTAATGCAAGGGGTGGGAGAGCTAAAAAGAGGTCAAAGAACTTCTATTGCTAGGGGTGTGGGAGCTAAAAAGAGGTCAAAGAACTTCTAATGCAAGGGGTGTGGGAGCTAAAAAGAGGTCAAAGAACTTCTAATGCAAGGGGTGTGGGAGCTAAAAAGAGGTCAAAAAACTTCTAATGCAAGGGGTGGGGGAGCTAAAAAGAGGTCAAAGAACTTCTAATGCAATGGGTGTGGGAGCTAAAAAGAGGTCAAAGAACTTCTAATGCAAGGGGTGGGAGAGCTAAAAAGAGGTCAAAGAACTTCTATTGCTAGGGGTGTGGGAGCTAAAAAGAGGTCAAAGAACTTCTAATGCAAGGGGTGTGGGAGCTAAAAAGAGGTCAAAGAAATTCTAATGCAAGGGGTGTGGGAGCTAAAAAGAGGTCAAAGAACTTGTAATGCAAGGGGTGGGGGAGCTAAAAAGAGGTCAAAGAACTTCTAATGCAAGGGGTGTGGGAGCTAAAAAGAGGTCAAAGAACTTCTAATGCAAGGGGTGTGGGAGCTAAAAAGAGGTCAAAGAACTTCTAATGCAAGGGGTGTGGGAGCTAAAAAGAGGTCAAAGAACTTCTAATGCAAGGGGTAGGGGAGCTAAAAAGAGGTCAAAGAACTTCTAATGCAAGGGGTGTGGGAGCTAAAAAGAGGTCAAAGAACTTCTAATGCAAGGGGTGTGGGAGTTAAAAAAGAGGTCAAAGAACTTCTAATGCAAGGGGTGTGGGAGCTAAAAAGAGGACAAAGAACTTCTAATGCAAGGGGTGGGGGAGCTAAAAAGAGATCAAAGAACTTCTAATGCAAGAGGTGTGGGAGCTAAAAAGAGGGCAAAGAACTTCTAATGCAAGGGGTGGGGGAGCTAAAAAGAGGTCAAAGAACTTGTAATGCAAGGGGTAGGGGAGCTAAAAAGAGGTCAAAGAACTTCTAATGCAAGGGGTGTGGGAGCTAAAAAGAGGTCAAGGAACTTCTAATGCAAGGGGTGTGGGGGCTAAAAAGAGGTCAAGGAACTTCTAATGCAAGAGGTGTGGGAGCTAAAAAGAGGTCAAAGAACTTCCAATGCAAGGGGTGTTGGAGCTAAAAAGAGGTCAAAGAACTTCTAATGCTAGAGGTGTGGGAGCTAAAAAGAGGTCAAAATACTTCTAATGCAAGGGGTGTGGGAGCTAAAAAGAGGTCAAAGAACTTCTAATGCAAGGGGTGTGGGAGCTAAAAAGAGGTCAAGGAACTTCTAATGCAAGGGGTGTGGGAGCTAAAAAGAGGTCAAAGAACTTCTAATGCAAGGGGTGGGGGAGGTAAAAAGAGGTCAAAAAACCTCTAATGCAAGGGGTGTGGGAGCTAAAAAGAGGTCAAAGAACTTCTAATGCAAGGGGTGTGGGAATTAAAAAGAGGTCAAAGAACTTCTATTGCAAGGGGTGTGGGAGGTAAGAAGAGGTCAAAGAACCTCTAATGCAAGGGGTGTGGGAGCTAAAAAGAGGTCAAAGAACTTGTAATGCAAGGGGTGTGGGAGCTAAAAAGAGGTCAAAGAACTTCTAATGCAAGGGGTGTGGGAGCTAAAAAGAGGTCAAAGAACTTCTAATGCAAGGGGTGGGGGAGCTAAAAAGAGGTCAAAGAACTTCTAATGCAATGGGTGTGGGAGCTAAAAAGAGGTCAAAGAACTTCTAATGCAAGGGGTGGGAGAGCTAAAAAGAGGTCAAAGAACTTCTATTGCTAGGGGTGTGGGAGCTAAAAAGAGGTCAAAGAACTTCTAATGCAAGGGGTGTGGGAGCTAAAAAGAGGTAAAAAAAAATTCTAATGCAAGGGGTGTGGGAGCTAAAAAGAGGTCAAAGAACTTGTAATGCAAGGGGTGGGGGAGCTAAAAAGAGGTCAAAGAACTTCTAATGCAAGGGGTGTGGGAGCTAAAAAGAGGTCAAAGAACTCGTAATGCAAGGGGTGTGGGAGCTAAAAAGAGGTCAAAGAACTTCTAATGCAAGGGGTGTGGGAGCTAAAAAGAGGTCAAAGAACTTCTAATGCAAGGGGTAGGGGAGCTAAAAAGAGGTCAAAGAACTTCTAATGCAAGGGGTGTGGGAGCTAAAAAGAGGTCAAAGAACTTCTAATGCAAGGGGTGGGGGAGCTAAAAAGAGGTCAAAGAACTTCTAATGCAAGGGGTGGGGGAGTTAAAAAGAGGTCAAAGAACTTCTAATGCAAGGGGTGGGAGAGCTAAAAAGAGGTCAAAGAACTTCTATTGCAAGGGGTGGGGGGGCTAAAAAGAGGTCAAAAAAATTCTAATGCAAGGGGTGGGGGAGCTAAAAAGAGGTCAAAGAAATTCTAATGCAAGAGGTGTGGGAGGTAAAAAGAGGTAAAAAAACTTGTACTGCAAGGGGTGTGGGAGCTAAAAAGAGGTCGAAGAACTTGTAATGCAAGGGGTGTGGGAGCTAAAAAGAGGTAAAAAAACTTCTAATGCCAGGGGTGGGGGAGCTAAAAAGGGGTCAAAGAACTTCTAATGCAAGGGGTGTGGGAGTTAAAAAGAGGTCAAAGAACTTCTAATGCAAGGGGTGTGGGAGGTAAAAAGAGGTCAAAGAACCTCTAATGCAAGGGGTGTGGGAGCTAAAAAGAGGTCAAAGGACTTCTAATACAAGGGGTGTGGGAGCTCAAAAAGGGTCAAAGAACTTCTAATGCAAGGGGTGTAGGAGCTAAAAAGAGGTCAAAGAACTTCTAATGCAAGGGGTGTGGGAGCTAAAAAGAGGTCAAAGAACTTCTAATGAAAGGGGTGTGGGAGCTAAAAAGAAGTCAAAGAACTTCTATTGCAAGGGGTGGGGGAGCTAAAAAGAGGTCAAAGAACTTGTAATGCAAGGGGTGTGTGAGCTAGAAAAAGGTCAAAGAAGTTCTAATGCAAGGGGTGTGGGAGCTAAAAAGAGGTCAAAGAACTTCAAATGCAAGGGGTGGGGGAGCTAAAAAGAGGTCAAAGAACTTCTCATGCAATGGGTGTGGGAGCTAAAAAGAGGTCAAAGAACTTCTAATGCAAGGGATGGGAGAGGTAAAAAGTGGTCAAAGAACTTCTATTGCTAGGGGTGTGGAAGCTAAAAATAGGTCAAGGAACTTCTAATGCAAGGGGTGTGGAAGCTAAAAAGAGGTCAAAGAACTTCTAATGCAAGGGGTGTGGGAGCTAAAAAGAGGTCAAAGAACTTCTAATGCAAGGGGTGGGGGAGCTAAAAAGAGATCAAAGAACTTCTAATGCAAGAGGTGTGGGAGCTAAAAAGAGGGCAAAGAAATTCTAATGCAAGGGGTGGGGGAGCTAAAAAGAGGTCAAAGAACTTGTAATGCAAGGGGTGGGGGAGCTAAAAAGAGGTCAAAGAACTTCTAATGCAAGGGGTGTGGGAGCTAAAAAGAGGTCAAAATACTTCTAATGCAAGGGGTGTGGGAGCTAAAAAGAGGTCAAGGAACTTTTAATGCAAGCGGTGTGGGAGCTAAAAAGAGGTCAAAGAACTTCCAATGCAAGGGGTGTGGGAGCTAAAAAGGGGTCAAAGAACTTCTAATGCTAGAGGTGTGGGAGCTAAAAAGAGGTCAAAATACTTCTAATGCAAGGGGTGTGGGAGCTAAAAAGAGGTCAAAGAACTTCTAATGCAAGGGGTGTGGGAGCTAAAAAGAGGTCAAAGAACTTCTAATGCAAGGGGTGTGGGAGCTAAAAAGAGGTCAAGGAACTTCTAATGCAAGGGGTGTGGGAGCTAAAAAGAGGTCAAAGAACTTCTAATGCAAGGGGTGGGGGAGCTAAAAAGAGGTCAAAGAACTTCTAATGCAAGGGGTGGAGAGCTAAAAAGAGGTCAAAGAACTTCTAATCCAAGGGGTGTGGGAGCTAAAAAGAGGTAAAAGAACTTCTAATGCAAGGGGTGGGGGAGCTAAAAAGAAGCAAAGAACCTCTAATGCAAGGGGTGTGGGAGCTAAAAAGAGGTCAAAGAACTTCTAATGCTAGAGGTGTGGGAGCTAAAAAGAACTCAAAGAACTTCTGATGCTAGAGGTGTGGGAGCTAAAAAGAGGTCAAAGAACTTCTAATGCTAGAGGTGTGGGAGCTGAAAAGAGGTCAAAGAACTTCTAATGCAAGGGGTGTGGGAGCTAGAAAGAGGTCAAAGAACTTCTAATGCCAGGGGTGTGGGAGCTAAAAATAGGTCAAAGATCTTCTAATGCAAGGGGTGTGGGAGCTAAAAAGAGGTCAAAGAACTTCTAATGCAAGGGGTGTGGGAGCTAAAAAGAGGTCAAAAAACTTCTAATGCAAGGGGTGTGGGAGCTAAAAGAGGTCAAAGAACTTCTAATGCAAGGGGTGTTGGAGGTAAAAAGAGGTCAAAGATCTTCTAATGCAAGGGGCGTGGGAGGTAAAAAGAGGACAAAGAACTTGTAATGCAAGGGGTGAGGGAGCTAAAAAGAGGTCAAAAAACTTCTAATGCAAGGGGTGTGGGAGCTAAAAATAGGTCAAAGATCTTCTAATGCAGAGGGTGGGGGAGCTAAAAAGAGGTCAAAGAACTTCTAATGCAAGGGGTGTGGGAGCTAAAAAGAGGTCAAAGAACTTCTAATGAAAGGGGTGTGGGAGCTAAAAAGAAGTCAAAGAACTTCTATTGCAAGTGGTGGGGGAGCTAAAAAGAGGTCAAAAAACTTGTAATGCAAGGGGTGTGGGAGCTAAAAAGAGGTCAAAGAACTTCTAATGCAAGGGGTGTGGGAGCTAAAAAGAGGTCAAAGAACTTCTAATGCAAGGGGTGTGGGAGCTAAAAAGAGGTCAAAGAACTTCTAATGCAAGGGGTGGGGGAGCTAAAAAGAGGTCAAAGAACTTCTAATGCAAGGGGTGGGGAGCTAAAAAGAGGTCAAAGAACTTCTAATCCAAGGGGTGTGGGAGCTAAAAAGAGGTAAAAGAACTTCTAATGCAAGGGGTGGGGGAGCTAAAAAGAAGCAAAGAACCTCTAATGCAAGGGGTGTGGGAGCTAAAAAGAGGTCAAAGAACTTCTAATGCTAGAGGTGTGCGAGCTAAAAAGAACTCAAAGAACTTCTGATGCTAGAGGTGTGGGAGCTAAAAAGAGGTCAAAGAACCTCTAATGCTAGAGGTGTAGGAGCTGAAAAGAGGTCAAAGAACTTCTAATGCAAGGGGTGTGGGAGCTAGAAAGAGGTCAAAGAACTTCTAATGCCAGGGGTGGTGGGAGCTAACAATAGGTCAAAGATCTTCTAATGCAAGGGGTGTGGGAGCTAAAAAGAGGTCAAAGAACTTCTAATGCCAGGAGTGGGGGGGGCTAAAAAGGGGTCAAAGGACTTCTAATGCAAGGGGTGGGGGAGCTAAAAATAGGTCAAAGAACTTCTAATGCAAGGGGTGGGGGAGTTAAAAAGAGGTCAAAGAACTTCTAATGCAAGGGGTGGGAGAGCTAAAAAGAGGTCAAAGAACTTCTATTGCAAGGGGTGTGGGGGCTAAAAAGAGGTCAAAGAACTTCTAATGCAAGGGGTGTAGGAGCGAAAAAGAGGTCAAAGAACTTGTAATGCAAGGGGTGTGGGAGCTAAAAAGAGGTCAAAGAAGTTTTAATGCAAGGGGTGTAGGAGCTAAAAAGAGGTCAAAGAACTACTAATGCAAGGGGTGGGGGAGCTAAAAAGAGGTCAAAGAACTTCTCATGCAATGGGTGTGGGAGCTAAAAAGAGGTCAAAGAACTTCTAATGCAAGGGATGGGAGAGGTAAAAAGTGGTCAAAGAACTTCTATTGCTAGGGGTGTGGGAGCTAAAAAGAGGTCAAGAAACTTCTAATGCAAGAGGGTGTGGGAGCTAAAAAGAGGTCAAAGAACTTCTAATGCAAGGGGTGTGGGAGCTAAAAAGAGGTCAAAGAACTTCTAATGCAAGGGGTGGGGGAGCTAAAAATAGGTCAAAGACCTTCTAATGCAAAGGGGAGGGGGAGTTAAAAAGAGGTCAAAGAACTTCTAATGCAAGGGGTGGGAGAGCTAAAAAGAGGTCAAAGAACTTCTATTGCAAGGGGTGTGGGGGCTAAAAAGAGGTCAAAGAACTTCTAATGCAAGGGGTGTAGGAGCGAACAAGAGGTCAAAGAACTTGTAATGCAAGGGGTGTGGGAGCTAAAAAGAGGTCAAAGAACTTCTAATGCCAGGGGTGGGGGGAGCTAAAAAGGGGTCAAAGAACTTCTAATGCAAGGGGTGTGGGAATTAAAAAGAGGTCAAACAACTTCTAATGCAAGGGGTGTGGGAATTAAAAAGAGGTCAAAGAACTTCTAATGCAAGGGGTGTGGGAGTAAAAAGAGGTCAAAGAACCTCTAATGCAAGGGGTGTGGGAGCTAAAAAGAGGTCAAAGAACTTCTAATGCAAGGGGTGTGGGAGCTAAAAAGAGGTCAAAGAACTTCTAATGCAAGGGGTGGGGGAGCTAAAAAGAGGTCAAAGAACTTCTAATGCAATGGGTGTGGGAGCTAAAAAGAGGTCAAAGAACTTCTAATGCAAGGGGTGGGAGAGCTAAAAAGAGGTCAAAGAACTTCTATTGCTAGGGGTGTGGGAGCTAAAAAGAGGTCAAAGAACTTCTAATGCAAGGGGTGTGGGAGCTAAAAAGAGGTCAAAGAAATTCTAATGCAAGGGGTGTGGGAGCTAAAAAGAGGTCAAAGAACTTCTAATGCAAGGGGTGGGGGAGCTAAAAAGAGGTCAAAGAACTTCTAATGCAAGGGGTGTGGGAGCTAAAAAGAGGTCAAGGAACTTCTAATGCAAGGGGTGTGGGAGCTAAAAAGGATCAAAGAACTTCTATGCAAGGGGTGTGGGAGCTAAAAAGAGGTCAAAGAACTTCTAATGCAAGGGGTAGGGGAGCTAAAAAGAGGTCAAAGAACTTCTAATGCAAGGGGTGTGGGAGCTAAAAAGAGGTCAAAGAACTTCTAATGCAAGGGGTGTGGGAGCTAAAAAGAGGTCAAAGAACTTCTAATTGCAAGGGGTGTGGGAGCTAAAAAGAGGACAAAGAACTTCTAATGCAAGGGGTGGGGGAGCTAAAAAGAGATCAAAGAACTTCTAATGCAAGAGGTGTGGGAGCTAAAAAGAGGTCAAAGAACTTCTAATGCAAGGGGTGGGGGAGCTAAAAAGAGGTCAAAGAACTTGTAATGCAAGGGGTAGGGGGGCTAAAAAGAGGTCAAAGAACTTCTAATGCAAGGGGTGTGGGAGCTAAAAAGAGGTCAAGGAACTTCTAATGCAAGGGGTGTGGGGGCTAAAAAGAGGTCAAGGAACTTCTAATGCAAGCGGTGTGGGAGCTAAAAAGAGGTCAAAGAACTTCCAATGCAAGGGGTGTTGGAGCTAAAAAGAGGTCAAAGAACTTCTAATGCTAGAGGTGTGGGAGCTAAAAAGAGGTCAAAATACTTCTAATGCAAGGGGTGTGGGAGCTAAAAAGAGGTCAAAGAACTTCTAATGCAAGGGGTGTGGGAGCTAAAAAGAGGTCAAAGAACTTCTAATGCAAGAGGTGTGGGAGCTAAAAAGAGGTCAAGGAACTTCCTAATGCAAGGGGTGTGGGAGCTAAAAAGAGGTCAAAGAACTTCTAATGCAAGGGGTGGGGGAGGTAAAAAGAGGTCAAAGAACCTCTAATGCAAGGGGTGTGGGAGCTAAAAAGAGGTCAAAGAACTTCTAATGCAAGGGATGTGGAATTAAAAAGAGGTCAAAGAACTTCTATTGCAAGGGGTGTGGGAGGTAAGAAGAGGTCAAAGAACCTCTAATGCAAGGGGTGTGGGAGCTAAAAAGAGGTCAAAGAACTTGTAATGCAAGGGGTGTGGGAGCTAAAAAGAGGTCAAAGAACTTCTAATGCAAGGGGTGTGGGAGCTAAAAAGAGGTCAAAGAACTTCTAATGCAAGGGGGTGGGGGAGCTAAAAAGAGGTCAAAGAACTTCTAATGCAATGGGAGTGGGAGCTAAAAAGAGGTCAAAGAACTTCTATTGCTAGGGGTGTGGGAGCTAAAAAGAGGTCAAAGAACTTCTAATGCAAGGGGTGTGGGAGCTAAAAAGAGGTCAAAGAAATTCTAATGCAAGGGGTGTGGGAGCTAAAAAGAGGTCAAAGAACTTGTAATGCAAGGGGTGGTGGGAGCTAAAAAGAGGTCAAAGAACTTCTAATGCAAGGGGTGTGGGAGCTAAAAAAGAGGTCAAAAAACTTGTAATGCAAGGGTGTGGGAGCTAAAAAGAGGTCAAAGAACTTCTAATGCAAGGGGTGTGGGACTAAAAAGAGGTCAAAGAACTTCTAATGCAAGGGGTAGGGAGCTAAAAAGAGGTCAAAGAACTTCTAATGCAAGGGGTGTGGGAGCTAAAAAGAGGTCAAGGGACTTCTAATGCAAGGGGTGTGGGAGCTAAAAAAGAGGTCAAAGAACTTCTAATGCAAGGGGTGTGGGAGCTAAAAAGAGGTCAAAGAACTTCTAATGCAAGGGGTGGGGGAGCTAAAAAGAGATCAAAGAACTTCTAATGCAAGAGGTGTGGGAGCTAAAAAGAGGGCAAAGAAATTCTAATGCAAGGGGTGGGGGAGCTAAAAAGAGGTCAAAGAACTTGTAATGCAAGGGGTGGGGGAGCTAAAAAGAGGTCAAAGAACTTCTAATGCAAGGGGTGTGGGAGCTAAAAAGAGGTCAAAATACTTCTAATGCAAGGGGTGTGGGAGCTAAAAAGAGGTCAAGGAACTTCTAATGCAAGCGGTGTGGAGCTAAAAAGAGGTCAAAGAACTTCCAATGCAAGGGGTGTGGGAGCTAAAAAGGGGTCAAAGAACTTCTAATGCTAGAGGTGTGGGAGCTAAAAAGAGGTCAAAATACTTCTAATGCAAGGGGTGTGGGAGCTAAAAAGAGGTCAAAGAACTCCTAATGCAAGGGGTGTGGGAGCTAAAAAGAGGTCAAAGAACTTCTAATGCAAAGGGTGTGGGAGCTAAAAAAAGGTCAAGGAACTTCTAATGCAAGGGGTGTGGGAGCTAAAAAGAGGTCAAAGAACTTCTAATGCAAGGGGTGGGGGAGCTAAAAAGAGGTCAAAGAACTTCT
>NC_090733.1:154433506-154441006 GCF_036898095.1 Palaemon carinicauda
AGAAAGAAATTTATTAATATAAAGGGGAAGGATGACAGAAGTTTTTGTGAATGAGAAGGAAAATTTTGATGAGGGAGCAGGAAGTAAGAAATGAGAAGGAAAACTTCGATGAGGGACAAGGAAGAAAGAAATGAGAAGGAAAACTTCGATGAGGGAGAAGGAAGAAAGAAATGAGAAGGAAAACTTCGATGAGGGAGAAGGAAGAAAGAAATGAGAAGGAAAACTTCGATGAGGAAGAAGGAAGAAAAGAAAATGAGAAGGAAAACTTCGATGAGGGAGAAGGAAGAAAGAAATGAGAAGGAAACCGTCGATGAGGGAGAAAGAAGAAAGAAATGAGAAGGAAAACTTCGATGAGGGAGAAAGAAGAAAGAAATGAGAAGGAAAACTTCGATGAGGGAGAAGGAAGAAAGAATGAGAAGGAAAACTTCGATGAGGAAGAAGGAAGAAAGAAATGATAAGACTGTTGGCAGAGAAGAGAAAAAAATATTTTGCGTTAATAACACTAGATTGTCCGTCTGCCTTTCTTTTATTTATTTGTTTCTTTTATATGTATGTGTTTATTTATTTATCATTTTAGTAGTACTAGTAACTAATTGCTTATTAATGTAATGGACACGATAATAATCAGCTACCATAAAAAATTGATTATTATTATTATTACTATTATTATTATTATTATTATTATTATTAGTATTAGTATTATTATTATCACCCTTACTATTATTATTATTATTATTATTATTATTATTATTATTATTATTATTATTATTATTATTATTATTATTATTATCTTTTGCTAAGCTACAACCCTAGTTGGAAAAAGCAGGATGCTACAAGCCCAAGTGAGGAGAGGAAATAAGGAAAGAAATAAACTACAAGAGAAGTAATGAACAATTAAAATACTTTAAGAACAGTATCAACATTAAAATAAAATCTTTCATATATAAACAATAAAAGCTTCTACTGTACCCTCAAGCAAGAGAACTCTATATGTTTCGTCGGGAGATTACAGAATAATTTTAATTACAGGAGGTTACAGAACCCTAATATATTCATTTTAGTCGTGTTCTTCAGAACTGGTTCAGTAAAAGACTAGTGTATGCGACACGTCAAAAATAAATATGGAATGTTTAAATAGATATGCTCACACAAATCCAAGCCTTCCCTATAGCTCCCCCTTTCCTAACTACCTATAGGAGTAGCCCCCTCTCACCAGGGTATGACTACTCCCTCCCTTCCTAATCGAGGGACGGGGAGAGACCGAGTAATTATACATTTGGCAATGCCAATCAACATGAAAGGAAAGAAAAAATATATTTATATATACAGATAGGCACTTGCTCTTTATGATATAGGGGATATTACTGCAATTGCAAGAATTTATTTCTAGTTCAAGGTGTTCTGTTATTGCTCTATAATTAATTTATCTGTTTCCTTAGATTTTTTCCAGATTAAAAATGCTTGTCCATTTGGACTTTTCTGCGCAGAGGGAAAAGATATTATTCAAACACATTCATTAATAAAGCTGATTCAGTTCTAAAACTTCTACAAATTTCGCATCACTGTGCATTTACGTAAACAACTAAACTGGCTAGACAAGTAGAGTAAAATAAAAAATAAACTTTGCTTTACTGTACAAGACAGTGTTCAAGAAATACAAAATAAAATTGAGCATATACAGTAATTACTTGTCAAATAACTGCAACTTTGAATGGGCCCTTTGCACTGCTAATTTCCCACAAGCAAGCAAATACCGCAGGAAATTGTATTTACCAGGCAACGAAATTCATGTACACATACATGGAAAAGCTCTGATGGTTGGGAAGTCTTGGGGGAAAAAAAAAAAAAGTGTCAGACGCGGCTGGAAAAAAAATTGCATTGACTTCCACTGGAAGGTGGAAAAAGTATGTATGTGCGTATGTGTGTGTGTGTGTATATATATATATATATATATATATATATATATATATATATATATATATATATATATATATATATATATATATATATATATATATATATTATATATATATACACACACATATATATACATACATACATATACCAAAGGCACTTCCCCCAATTTTGGGGGGTAGCCGACAACAACAAGAAACAAAACAAAAAGGGGACCTCTACTCTCTACGTTTCCTCCAGCCTAACCAGGGACTCAGCCGAGTTCAGCTGGTACTGCTAGGGTGCCACAGCCCAACCTCCCACATTTCCACCACAGATGAAGCTTCATACTGCCGAGTCCCCTACTGCTGCTACCTCCGCGGTCATCTAAGGCACCGGAGGAAGCAGCAGGGCCTACCGGAACTGCGTCACAATCGCTCGCCATTCATTCCTATTTCTAGCACGCTCTCTTGCCTCTCTCACATCTATCCTCCTATCACCCAGAGCTTTCTTCACACCATCCATCCACCCAAACCTTGGCCTTCCTCTTGTACTTCTCCCATCAACTCTTGCATTCATCACCTTCTTTAGCAGACAGCCATTTTCCATTCTCTCAACATGGCCAAACCACCTCAACACATTCATATCCACTCTAGCCGCTAACTCATTTCTTACACCCGTTCTCACCCTCACCACTTCGTTCCTAACCCTATCTACTCGAGATACACCAGCCATACTCCTTAGACACTTCATCTCAAACACATTCAATTTCTGTCTCTCCATCACTTTCATTCCCCACAACTCCGATCCATACATCACAGTTGGTACAATCACTTTCTCATATAGAACTCTCTTTACATTCATGCCCAATCCTCTATTTTTTACTACTCCCTTAACTGCCCCCAACACTTTGCAACCTTCATTCACTCTCTGACGTACATCTGCTTCCACTCCACCACTTGCTGCAACAACAGACCCCAAGTACTTAAACTGATCCACCTCCTCAAGTAACTCTCCATTCAACATGACATTCAACCTTGCACCACCTTCCCTTCTCGTACATCTCATAACCTTACTCTTACCCACATTAACTCTCAACTTCCTTCTCTCACACACCCTTCCAAATTCTGTCACTAGTCGGTCAAGCTTCTCTTCTGTGTCTGCTACCAGTACAGTATCATCCGCAAACAACAACTGATTTACCTCCCATTCATGATCATTCTCGCCTACCAGTTTTAATCCTCGTCCAAGCACTCTAGCATTCACCTCTCTCACCACTCCATCAACATACAAGTTAAACAACCACGGCGACATCACACATCCCTGTCTCAGCCCCACTCTCACCGGAAACCAATCGCTCACCTCATTTCCTATTCTAACACATGCTTTACTACCTGTGTAGAAACTTTTCACTGCTTGCAACAACCTTCCACCAACTCCATATAACCTCATCACATTCCACATTGCTTCCCTATCAACTCTATCATATGCTTTCTCCAGATCCATAAACGCAACATACACCTCCTTACCTTTTGCTAAATATTTCTCGCATATCTGCCTAACTGTAAAAAATCTGATTCATACAACCCCTACCTCTTCTAAAACCACCCTGTACTTCCAAGATTGCATTCTCTGTTTTATCCTTAATCCTATTAATCAGTATTCTACCATACACTTTTCCAACTACACTCAACAAACTAATACCTCTTGAATTACAACACTCATGCACATCTCCCTTACCCTTATATAGTGGTACAATACATGCACAGACCCAATCTACTGGTACCATTGACAACACAAAACACACATTAAACAATCTCACCAACCATTCAAGTACAGTCACACCCCCTTCCTTCAACATCTCAGCTTCCACACCATCCATACCCGATGCTTTTTCCTACTCTCGTTTCATCTAGTGCTCTCCTCACTTCCTCTATTGTAATCTCTCTCTCATTCTCATCTCCCATCACTGGCACCTCAACACCTGGAACCGCAATTATATCTGCCTCCCTATCATCCTCAACATTCAGCAAACTTTCAAAATATTCCGCCCACCTTTTCCTTGCCTCCTCTCCTTTTAACAACCTTCCATTTCCATCTTTCACTGTCTCTTCAATTCTTGCGCCGGCTTTCCTTACTCTCTTCACTTCTTTCCAAAACTTCTTCTTATTCTCTTCATATGACTGACCCAGTCCCTGACCCCACCTCAGGTCAGCTGCCCTCTTTGCCTCACGTACCTTGCGCTTTACTTCCACCTTTTGCTCTCTATATTTTTCATACTTCTCTATACTATTACTCTGCAGCCATTCTTCAAAAGCCCTCTTTTTTCTCTTCCACTTTTACCTTCACTCCTTCATTCCACCATTCACTGCCCTTCCTCATGCTGCCTCCAACAACCTTCTTGCCACACACATCACTTGCAATCCCAACAAATATATATATATATATATATATATATATATATATATATATATATAGGCTAAAATCACTGTCAGATGTTTCTTCCGACAGCCTCAATAACGTTAACACGTTTCCAGAAGGCTAAAATTACTGCCAGATATATACATACATTATATATAAATATATATATGTATGTATATATAAAATATATATATATATATTATATATATATATATTATATATATATATATATATATATATATATATATATATATATATAACTTCCTTGCCATCGCTATCCTTACATTAATTGGTCGGTTGCCTGATGGGGCCTCTTCAATATCTATAATTAAAAGCACCCTCTTCCACCAAACCTCTTTTCATCAAATCATCCTTAATCTTATCTCATGTGATTTTTTGCCTCTCTCTCCATCTTCGCACACCCCCCCCCCCCACCATCAGGTTTCTCCTAAGCCCAGCTCACTCCCTCCCCACTATCCATCCTCAACACGTGCCCATACCACCTGAGTCAGGACACTTATCACCTTGCAATCTTCACTACGCCTGCCATTCTTCTTATTCCATCATTTTGAAATCTTTCAAGCAGCGATATTCCAATAATCCACCTACATCACTTTTTTTTTCTGTTCTCTTAAGCTTTGCTTTCTCTTTTCGTCTTAAGAGCCTACATTTCCAATCCATTAGATTACCAGTGGTCTTATTACGGCGCTATAGATTGTCATTTTCTTATCACAATTTCTCCTTTTCGTAATGTATTATTATTATTATTATTATTATTATTATTATTATTATCTAATTAAACACAGGGCCTCGTATCATGGATATGTGCAAGATCGAAAAAGATACCGAAGAGAAATTAAGGAAGATCTCTCTCCCTCGCTCTCTCTCTCTCTCTCTCTCTCGAAAAAGATACCGAAGAGAAATTAAGGAAGATCTCTCTCTCTCTCTCTCTCTCTCTCTCTCTCTCTCTCTCTCTCTCTCTCTCTCTCTCTCTCTCTCGAAAAAGATACCGAAGAGAAATTAAGGAAGATCTCTCTCTCTCTCTCTCTCTCTCTCTCTCTCTCTCTCTCTCTCTCTCTCTCTCTCTCATTAAAATTCCCAAATTTGCTTCTAACCTAAATCAGGGCATCAGGGTTTTATAATTCGAGTGCAAAGATTTATTCAAAGTATTGTATCGTATTTCCATACAAAAAAAAATCCTACCCTTCACCAATTCAACTGTATTTCTATCGCTAAAATTCAGAGTTGGAAACCGCAAAGAAAAACAACAGCAGCATGATAAAATAAGGAAAGCACTCAACCCACATCGTAAAAGACCAAAGTAAAAAGGGCGTAGCTATTTGAATGTTGACGAGATGGAAGCGGACAGCGTAGGCGAACGTCATTCGAGTTTCCATAATATCTCTTTAAGCGTCATGGAGTATTTTTGCCGACAGTCGGAGAAAGCTTGTGGCTTTGCCCTCTGAATAATAGGAAGCTTTATGGGAAATGCATAGAAGATTCCGCTGTTTTATTCTATGTTCTGTGGCTTTCTGAAGTTGTCTGAACTATTATTCATGGGAACTTATGAATATGAAAATAGATCGTCGTGTGATTCTCCTTTCTTCTTTGCGTTTGTTTGTTTTACAGAATTGTATCTAGCGATAATAATTTTACAGCATTTTAACAATTTTATTTTATCTATTTCTAAGTTAAACTATTAAAAAGCTGTGATTTGCTAGAATTCTAAGAAATATATAGTTTGTAGAACATTACAATGATTTCATTCTATAATTGAATAAACTCAGTTGTTATTATTATTATTATTATTATTATTATTATTATTATTATTATTATTATTGTTGTTGTTGTTATTTGCCAAGCTACAACACTAGTTGGAAAAGCAGGATTCTATAAGCCCAAGGACCCCAACAGGGAAAATAGCCCAGTGAGGAAATGAAATAAGGAAAAACTAAGAGAGATGTTTAAGAACAATACCAAAATAAATATATAACTAAAAATAGATATCAAAGTAAATCTTTCATATAAACATTTAAAGTATAAGAACTTGAAAGTAACGAAAGGGAGAGAAACAAGAGAGAATAGTATGCCCGAGTGTACCCTTAAGAAAGAGAACTCTAACCCAAGACAGTGGAAGACCATGGTACAGAGGCTATGGCACTACCCAAGACTAGAGAACAATGGTTTGATTTTGGAGTGTCCTTCTCTTAGAGGAGCAGCTTCCCATAGCTGGTAAGAGACTCTGCTTGCTAGAACTATCGATCTCTTGATTAAATTATTCAAATATTATGCCAAAGGAGAAGTTGTGAAGTGTTATGTGTGTTATAATATTATTTTTATCATTACTTGCTAAGCTACAACCCTAGTTGGGAAAGCAGGATGCTATAAACCCAGGGGCTCCAACAGGGAAAATAGCCCAGTAAGGAAAGGAAACAGTGAAAAATAAAATATCTTAAGAACAGTAACAACATTAAGATAAATATCCCTTATATAAACTACAAAAAAAAATTTAACAAAACAAGAGGAAGAGAAAAAAAAGATAGAATAGTTTGCCCGAGTGTACCCTCAAGTAAGAGGACTTCATTTGAAAGTTGAAATTCTCTATCCCTATTCTTTTCTACCACAGAATCGATGAATAAAAGAAAAAAGGGAAATAATGGATAATAATGGCTTTATAGGAGTCAATTAAAACAGAGGTAGGAAAAGAATTCAGAGGCTTATCGGTTATGAAGAGATTATAGAACAATTAACAGCAATGAAAAATACTTCTAAACACTGTCTGTCTTGGGTTAGAGTTCTCTTGCTTTAAAGTACACTCTGGCACAGTATTTTATCTATTTCTCTTCCTCTTGCTTTGTTAACGTTTTTATGGTTTATTTAGGAGATATTTATTTTGATGTTACTGTTCTTAAAATATTCTATTTTTCCTTGTTTCCTTTCCTCACTGGGTTATTTTCACTGTTGGAGCCCCTGGACTTATAGCATCCTGCTTTTCCAACTAGGGTTGTAGCTTAGCAAGATATAATAATAATAATAATAATAATAATAATAATAATAATAATAATAATAATTCTATAACCAATTAGTTTATTTACTAATATCATAATCTTATGCAAAGGATCTGAAGTGACAATGTTAGGTTTTATTCAGTAAAGTCCTAGCTCTTATCTACGTTATAATATTATT
>NC_090733.1:154446006-154468506 GCF_036898095.1 Palaemon carinicauda
ACAAATGAAGCCGTTTCTAGTCCACTGCAGGGCTAAGGCCTCAGACTTCTCATGTTTTGTGTTTGGCCAGTTTACTTAACCACGTTAGCCAGTTGCAGATTGGTGATGGTGGGAGACTTTTGTCGGATCACTCCAGCGAGCCAACATAGTATGGGTAGCCGTGACTGATACAGCTTTGCTGATCATGGCGATACATAAAAATCATCATCAAATGCAGCCGTTTCTAGCCTACTGCAGGACAGAGGCCTCAGACATTCCCTTAGTCATGTCTGTGGTTTGCCAATTTTCATCACCACGCTGGCCAACTGCGGATTGGAGATGGTGGGAGACTAGTATGATCCCTCACAGAAAACCAACCTATTATGGGTGGTCCCGACATACAGCTTTGCTAATTATGGCATTACAAAACCCCTTTAACCACAGCAAGGTATCCCCATACAGAAAGAGATGATAGATTTATATGATATAATAGCTGCATTTGAATTCTACGAGAAAAGAAAATATGGCTACACTGAAATTCGTTGAAGTTTGCCAGTGCTTTTGGTTCTTGCATATCCAAAGACCTAATTTCATAAATTTATTATTATTATTATTATTATTATTATTATTATTATTTGCCAAGCTACAACCCTAGTTGGAAAAGCAAGATGCTATAAGCTCAAGGGCCCCAACAGGGAAAATAACTTAGTGAGGAAAGGAAATAAGAAAATAAACTAAAAGATAAATTCAAGAACAATAACATTAAAATAAATCTTTCATGTAACCGAAACAAGAAAACGCCTTTGGTTCCTGCATAATGGAAACTATTATTGTACAGATTCATGCTAAATTTGATTATGAAAGTCATTTTCACGAGATAAAAACGCCTACAATTTAGAGAAAAAAAAAAAACAGCTATGAGTGTTTTTTTCCGGAGCAAGTCAGCAGGGAAAAATATGGCCTCCTAAAAGCTTTGCTTTCAACATTTTAGGTATTTTCTCTCTTCCGGCGACTCCATTAAAGTTCAATGCTCCTTCGAAGTATAAATGCGGATTTCAATTAAACGAGGGACTTGATTTTCATGTGCCGATGTAAAAAATTACAGGTATTTCGGTCAAACGTTAAAGGTTCGCCTCAGATGTAAGCGTTCTTTCATAAATGAAGTTTTGGTTGAATGGCCTTCTTATTAAGGAATAGATGATGATGATGATGATGATTATTCTTCTTCTTCTTCTTTGTCTACATCTTTTCCCACTTCCAATAATAATAATAATAATAATAATAATAATAATCTGATTATACTCAATGACCAAACAGCCTCAACTTGGTGCCGGTCCCAAGCCCGGGAGGGTTGGCGGCAGGTAAGGCATCCGACCATGAAAAATTAGCCAAAATAACTATAGTCATTGAGTATAATCAGATGATGATGATGATGATTATCATTTTTATCATTATCATTATTATTACTAGCAAAGCTACAACCCTACTTGGAAAAGCTAGGGCTCCAGCAGGGAAAATAGCCCGGTAAGGAAAAGAAACAAGGAAATAAATGGTAATTGTTTACAACACCACACTCTCCATTTACTTCAAAATAATGCAATCCCGCAAATCTCATCTTCTTGCACAGTAATTAGGTGGTTATTTTAATTCTGGGAAAGCAATAATAAGCAAGATATGTTGAGGAAGGGGGAAGGGGTTATAATAAAGAAAATAGCTCGGTTTCCTCACTACACGACTTGGAACTGACATGTCAACATAGTCAACCAAACAGAATTCGTGATGCCAGCGTACATAAACAGAAGTCCGTGATGCCAGCGTACATTTTATATACTGTATGTTAAGAATATACTTAATCAAAAATTGAGTTATTACTCAAAAGTGCCACTATTTGTAAATTGCATATTTTATGGACACTTGAGTAATCAATCCATTTTTAATTAAATATATTTTGAATATGCAGTATATCAAATGTACGCTGGCATCACAAACTTCTGTTTATGTACGCTGGCATCACGAATTCTGTTTGGATGACGATGTTGACATGTCAGTTTCAAGTCGTTTAGTGAGGAAATCGAGCTATTTTCTTTTTATAACCCCTTCCCCCTTCCTCAACATATCTTGCTAATTATTGCTTTCCCAGAATTTAAATAACCACCTAATTATATACTGAACAAGAAGATGAGAACTGCAGGATTGCATTGTTTTGGAGTAAATGGAGAGTGTGGTGTTGTAAACAATTACCAAATAAATAAACGATATAAGAAGTAATGAACACTTGAAATAAAACATTTCAAAAATATTAAGAACATTAAAACATATATTTCATATGTAAACTATAAAAAAACTCATGTCAGCAGATAATTGCATTCTAAAGAACTCGTAAAGATTAAGTCTTTAATAGAATTATGAATTACGTGATAGAATCAACCCGCCCCCATTCTTTCTCTCAGGTAAAAATACTTCTCTGGAAAAAACAACAATTCGTAATAGCCTATTTTGATCCAATTCAATAACATCTTTGCAATGTAGAACAAGACTTGTCCCTGCTCTTATTAATTATTTACTCATTAATTGATTTCATCACTATTTTACTTGCAAATTTCTGAATGAATGCAGCTTCATATGTTTATTCTATGGTCAAACTCACACGAGGAATAAAATCACCCATTTCCAAGCATAAATCTTCCTTATCAATAAATTTCTCTCTTATAAAGGTTAAATTGACTGACTGACTTGGAATCCTCTACAGGAAATTTCATGTTCAACCGACACCGCACCGGTTAACAGTTAACGGTGAGAAAAACACACACATTATTTCAGGTGTAATGCAACCGGAAATTTCCTGTTCAACCGACACCACATTGGTTAACAGTTAACGGTGAGAAAGACATACATGTTATTTCAGGTTCTTTTTAGTGCGAGGGGAGAGCGAAGATACAAGCATAATATATACACAAAATGAAATGTTGTTACTATGTACGATCGTGTGACACACGGTTGGTACAAGCGTTACAATCCCTAGGATATATGGTCCCATTGCCATGTGTAACAAATAAAAAGAATTTTTTTTTTCTTTTTAATGTCTTTCGCGATTACCATTAGATACTCCACGAGGAGAAGAAGAAGAAGAAGAAGAAGAATAAGGGACGTGTTGCATAAAAGTCCTTTTAGTATTCCAAGAGAATGAGAAGTTTGAGACACCTGTCCCGAGTAACGTGACTGATGGGTCCCGATATTCATGCAAATTCCTTTCATTTTTAGGCTCTCGTAGGCAGAGAAGGACACAACGGCAGATTTTTCTCCCTCGATTCTTATGAGTCGACGCAGCTGCTTTTCCTTGATGAAAAAATAAGATTGGGAAAAACAGAGTGATATGAGCAGTGTTAATGCTTTCTCTGCTTTCTTTTCTTTCAAGTTTTTTTCTTATTGTTTGTGTGAATAGCTTTGCTGTACACTTAAATATTTGCCGTAAAAGAAAAAAAAAACGGTAAAAATCCTGGAATAAATGTTCCCAGAAATTTACCGTTTTAAAAACGGATATATAGACGTAAAACAGTGATATTACGGTCACCAAGCCGTAAAAGATAACAACAAAGTAGGGTAAAACTTACGGTCGACTGTATTTTACTGAAATACGGCTGAGAACAGTATATTTTTACGGAGATGTCCGATTAAAATTACGTTTTTTTAACAGTATAGGTAACTCATAATAGAAATACTATCGTATATATTTTTTTTTCTTTGTTGGAGTGTTGCATATTTCGCAGTGCACATACTTTTGTTGAGGCTAATATATCAATTTCTCATGCGAAGAGAAACTGAAATAGATGAAATGGAATCAGTTTCTATAACGGTGTTAGCCCTTTTATCCCCAAGGTAAGGTTAAATTTCGAGCACATTTTGCTATATATTTTTTTTAATTGCTCTAACAGCCTTAATATTTGTCATAGAGAGGTCAGGTTGGTCTCATTCTTTTGAAAAATGCCTGAAGTTTCTCACAGAGTTATCAAAAATATGCAAAAACATGTATATAACAGTGTTTTGCAAGAACGTACCGGTACGTCCATTGGGGGTGAAAGGGCTACCAAATCCGCCTTAAAACACGAATTTACCTAGAACCTCGAACAATATTATCAAAAGCTGATACCAAACCAGTGATAATACAAATTTATCATACCGGGAAGCTTACAGTATGGTACTATTCGAGATTGAAAGAATAGCATAAAAATTCCAGGACATTTAATCATGTAAATGTAGGTTTTCAGGAAGCTAAAAGAGCACGGAAGTAACGGGGGCAAATATGTCACATTGAATATGAGTGAGTGGTTTCTTCAGCTCGGTTCTGGAGAGAAAAAGCGGAAATAAAAGAACCGCTAAAGTAATGAAAGTATGTCTAGATTTGAATCCGATTTCCTAGTTTGTTTATGTCTTTTATTCTTTTTCAATTATCAAATTTAGTTCCATAATTAGAGAGAGAAAAAAAGAAACAAGAGCCCAGGCAATGCGGGAAAATAGTCAGGGTAGGCAAATTGGTTAGACAATGCAATAAAAACCAGGCGAAAACCGGCTAAGTATTGCGAGTTTGAGTTACAAAAGTTGTATTCTAATGACATTTTGGGCTGTGTTTCTATGTCGTTAGTTTCCCTATTCATGGATTACTTTGTTTTCTATTTAACGGTTTAAAGGGCGGTCATGAATGGCAGAGGCAAGGGGCAGTGACATTGCCCTATCAAGCAGGACAATGCCCTAGAGACTGACCATATTACATATGATCAGCGCCCAAGCCCCCTCTCCATCCAAGCTAGGACCAAGGAGGGCCAGGCAGAGGCTGCTGATGACTCAGCAGACAGACTTAAATGCTCCCCCAAAATCCCTATCCTTAACTCACAAGGATGGTGAGGTTGCATCGACAAAAAGACCTTAACCCGTTTGAGCGGGACTCGAACCCCAGTCTGGCGATCACCAGGCAAGGACGCCACCACCAGGCCACCACAACCTGTTGTTCCATTTGGCGTATAAGGACAATTGTCCAGTGCGTTTACTGCATTATATATAGTTGATGTTTTTCCTCTCCATTACTAACACTTCAAATTCTATTACACTTGACAATTTATATTTTTCATATATTTTGTGAGGGACGTGACCCTATCAAGGGGGCGAATGATTTTCGACGCAAGGCCAGAAAATCTAATACATTTTTCATGTTCTGTTTCATCTGTCTTAATATCTTCGACCCGTATTCTTAGCTTAGTATTTTTGGAATCTTAAAAATCGTTTTAAAGTAATTCTATATTCATTGGATGTTATGTTCGATATTATTATTATTATTATTATTATTATTATTATTATTACTTGCTAAGCTACAACCCTCGTTGGAAAAGCAGGATGATGTAAGACTCCAACAGAGAAAATAACCCAGTAAGGAAAGGAAAAAAAGGAAAATAAAATATTTTAAGAAGAGTAACAACATAAAAAAAATATCTCCTATATAAACTATAAAAACTTTAATAAAACAAGAGAAAGAGAAATAAAATAGAAGAGCGTGCTTAAGTGTACCCTCACACAAGAGAACTCTACCCCAGGACAGTGGAAGACCATGGTACAGAGGTTATGGCACTACCCAAGACTAGAATAATGGTTTGATTTTAGAGTGTCCTCCTAGAAGAGTTGCTTATTATAGCCAAAGAGTCTCTTCTACCCTTACCAAGAGGAAAGTGGTCACTGAACAATTACAGTGCAGTAGTTAACCCCTTGGGTGAGGAAGAATTTAGTAATCTGTGTATGAGGACAGAGGAGAATATGTAAAGAATAGGCCAGATTATTCAGTGCGTGTGTAGGCAAATGGAAAATGAACCGCAACCACAGAGAAGGATCAAATGTAGTACTGTCTGGCCAGTCAAAAGACCCCATAACTCTCTAGCTGTAGTATCTCAACGGGTGGCTGGTGCCCTGGCCAACCTACCTCTTTTGATGGAGCTTTGAAAAACAGCCACCGAGTGAGAACCTAGTCATCTGGGGTCTGTTGATATTCAACAAGGATCAAAAGGGTCATGCAATCTATGAAGTTAATCAGCTAATTTTTTACGCCGAGCTTGAAAGGTCGAAAGAATCTGTCATTCATGAAGGCCAATTAATTCTCCCGGAGCTTCTTTGTCTCGCCTTTGTCATGAAAATTAGTTCTTGAAACGAACTCGCGAGGTCGTAACAGGGGCGTCTGTTAGTGGCATTTCTATCACTTGACCCAACAGAGACATTCGAGATTCCTTAACATATTGTTTATCTTATTCTTGTGAGTTTTATAATACTTTGACGAACTGATGCTTACTTAATTCTGGCTTCCGTGTTTTAGATATGAAATGGAACTTATAGAATGTGAACGGAGCTTGTACTTCAAGATACCTTGATGCTATGATACTATACAAAGTTTATCTTTGCCGGATGTCACTATGAAATCAATCAGTTCTTCTCAACCTAGTAATTTTTGCTATCTACAAACGCCACAGCTGAGGTTTGACTTCCAAGGTTATACTAAAGAAGTCATTTTGTTGATGTTATGACTTCATGTGCTATCTCAGAATGGGAGTACCTTGACGCGGTGCAAGTGTTTTTGCATCACCATGCTCAGCAAAGCGATCAGGCAAAAGTCTCCCACCATCATCAATCTGCACTGGCCAGCGTGGTAATGAAAATTGACCAAACCCCAAACATGAATAAAGACATTTCTGAGGCTTTTGTCCTGTATTGGACTAGAAACGGCTGTATTTGTTGTTGTTTTTGATGCATATGTATATGCATACACACACACACACACATATATATATATATATATATATATATATATATATATATAAATATATATACATATATATACATATATATATATATATATATATATATATATATATATATGTGTGTGTGTGTGTGTGTGTGTTTGTGTGTGTGTATGCGTGCGTATTACCAGTGTGCGCCTTTCCCCCTCGGGAGGAACGTAGAGAGAAGAGGTCCCCTTTTTGTTTTGTTTCATTTGTTGATGTCGGCTACCCCCCAAAATTGGGGGAAGTGCCTTGGTATATATATATATATATATATATATATATATATATATATATATATATATATATATATATATATATATTTATGTATGTATATGTGTGTGTATATGTCTATGTATGTGTGTGTGTATTTCCCAGTGTGCGCCTTCCCCCCTCTAAAGGGAGTTGGCTCCAGGTCTTGATCCATCGATTCCCAACTGCCCTTTGCAAGAAAGAAGTTGCTCACGTCATCAAATATTCGATTGGATTTTCAGTGAATGAACCGAATGTCGATAGACAATTAGACGAACAAATAGAAAGAGATAAAGATTAATAAATTCTAATACAATAGACTCAAACTCCATAGATTGCTGACACTTATCAAGTTTTGAAATTGACCAAGTTTCTTTGTAATTTGAAGATTAATAATAATCCCGGAATATGAAGAAAAACCCCAGTAGTAAAAATAAAAAATAAAATATTTATATATAACTCGCTCCTTGATAAAGCCTGTTCAATGTGATTAGTTTTCGTATTTGGCAACCCCACCCAACAAAAAGAAAAAGAAAAAAAAAAGAAAAATATAATAAAAGAAAAGATAATTCGGTAGAAACGATTTATCACACCATTTTTCCCTTTTGGGGGGAAATATTAAGCAATCATTTGGCCAACTCTCTTCTCTCTTTTTTTTTTTTTTTTTTAATTCGTCGTTTTTTTCCGATATTCTCGAGAATAGTTTTTCTTCTTTTCGAATTTTCATCAGTCTTCTACCTACCATTATTTTTCACTTTGATCTGTTTTAATCTAGTAACCCTGTTCTCTTTATTTCCTTCTTCGATCTTTATAAAATATTGTTCTTTTATTTTCTATTTCCTTTTATTTTCATTTTGAAATAAAGGAACTGAAATTGTGCTAACACTTAGTTTCCTAAAAAAAGGTTAGATGATGATGAAATATTTCTTTTCTTGACTTCGTGTCCTAAACTAAAAAACAGTGTTTCTTTGTCTTTATATCAACTCTGTGTATATATATAAATATATATTATATATATAAATCTATATATATATACATATATATATATATATATATAAATTGAATACATATATATACATATATATATATGTGTGTATATATGTGTGTATATATATATATATATATATATATATGTGTGTATATATGTGTGTATATATATATATATATATATATATATATATATATATATATATATATATATATATATATATATATATATATCCTCCTACGTCTATTGACGCAAAGCGCCTCAGTTATATTTTGCCAGTCGTCTCTATCCTGAGTTTTCAAATCAATAGTTCTTCATTCAGCATCTCCTACTTTACACTTCTTAGTCCTCAGCCATGTAGGCCTGATTCTTCCATGTCTTCTAGTGCCTTGTGAAGCGCAGTTGAAAGTTTGGTGAATTAATCTCTCTGGGGGAATGCAAAGAGCATGCCCAAACCATCTCCATCTACCCCTCACTATGATCTCATCCACATAGGGCACTTGAGTAATCTATCTTATAGTAGTAGGTTGGCCAGGGCACCAGCCACCCGTTAAGATACTACCGCTAGAGTTATGGAAAACTTTGACTTGCCAGACAGTACTACATTGGATCCTTCTCCCTGTTACGGTTCACTTTCCCTTTGCCCTCACATATACCGAATAGTTTGGCCTATTCTTTACAGATTATCCACTGTCTTCATACACCTGATAACATTGAGATTACCAAAAAAACTCTTCTTCACTCCAGGGGTTAACCACTGCACTATAATTTTTCAGTGGCTACTTTCCTCTTGGTTAGGCTAGAAGAGACTCTTTAGCTATAGTAAGCAGCTCTTCAAGGAGAAGGACACTCCAAAATCAAATCATTGTTCTCTAGTTTTGGGTAGTGCCATAGCTTCTGTGCCACCGTCTTCTACTGTCATGGTTTAGATTTCTCTTGCTTGAGGGTACACTTGGGCGCACTATTCTATCAAATTTATTTTCCTCTTGTTTTGTTAAAGTTTTTATAGTTTATATAGGAAATATTTGTTTAGGTGTTGTTGCTGTTCTTAAAATGTTATTTTTCCTTGTTTCCCTTCCTCACTTGGCAATTTCCCCTCGTTGGGGACCCTGGGCTTATAGCATACTGCTTTACCAACTAGGGTTATAGCTTAGTAAGTAAGTAAGTAATAAATAATAATAATAATAATAATAATAATAATAATAATAATAATAATAACAATAATAACAATAATAATAATAATAATAATAATAATAATAATAATAATAATGGCCCAGTCCTGCAATTTAAAATGGTAATATTCTTTTGAGGGCTTGTTCTCATATCTACGATTTTTTTTTTTTGGATATTTTTTCATTAATGATTTTATCTATTAATTATATATATATATATATATATATATATATTTATATATATATTTATATATAATATATATCTATATATATAAATATATATACATAAATAATGAATAGATAAAACCATTCCTCGTAGCATAACTGAAAATATACATCCTAAACATATTTAATTTTAATTCTAACAAATAAAGTACCCAAGTAACTCCAGTCTCTTGGTCTCGATTCATTTTTTCCACCGGCAAACAATTGGCGCAGGATCTTTTCTGTTATTTTCTCTGAAGCTTTTAATTTGAATGCTGCAATCTAAGATTTTCTGCTCCTAAAGTATGAAATTATTTCTACTCATCAAAAGGGAAAATGGCCTTGGATGCATTAATCTACTAGAAACAAAGGATATACAATCTAGCCACATTTATTGTGATCGCCATTTCTAATTTAAGGGTAGAAAGTTCACGGGGGGGGGGGGGGGAGGCCTAAGTATAGGCAAGTTTCGTTGCCTCTTTCTTTTACATTTCTTTGTTCTAAGATTTTTTTTTAGTAGTTTTTTTTTCTATCTATCGAAAAGATGTTAATCGAAAAGGTATTATTTTACAATATGAAGCTCACTTGTCGAAGGAGAATAATGTGAATAAGGAATTCAAATATACTGTATAAACATATAGGTATGAATGTGTATATACATATGTATATATAGCATACATAACTAAAAGTTTGTACTGAAATATTTCGTAAACAAAGATGGCTTTATTATTGATATTATTTTCCTCTTTCATCTGAGGTTATGATTATATATATATATACATATATATATATATACATACATATATATACATATATACATACATACATATATATACATATATACATACATACATATATATACATATATACATACATATATATACATATATACATATATATATATACATATATATACATATATATAAATATATATATACATATATATACATACATATAAATATATATACATATATATATACATATATATAAATATATATATATATATACATATATATACATACATATATATATATATATATATACATATATCCATATATATATACATATATACATATATATATACATATATACATATATATACACATATATATATACATATATATACATACATATATATACATACATATACATATATATATATATATATATATATATATATATATATATATATATATATACATACATACATACATACATAAAGTATATACTCGAAAGAAATGTGTTCTCACCTATCTTGTTTACCATCCTCGTGGAATTTGTAATGCGTAGAACAAGTATTATCAGACCTAGAATATGCTGATGACGTTGTCCTTATTAGCAGAACACCACAGGACTTGCAATGCTTGTTTGCCAGAAAGCATGGAATATCACATGATGTTGGGCTCAAGATAAACAGAAGAAAGACAAGAGATGATGAGAACGGAGTATGCAATGGAAGATGAAATATCAATGGAAGGAGAAAGGATTAATGAGGTCAAATCATTTAGATATTTAGGAACTATGATTTCTAATACAGGGTCTTTAGAATTGGAGTTTAATGAAAGATTGAAAAAAAGTAAATCATATAATGGCTAGGTTAAGTAAAATTTGGAAAGCAAATCGCCTAAAATTACATATGAATATCAGGCTATATATCAGTTTAGTGCGGTGTGTTACCGTAGGGGCATGAGTTATGGTATGACAATGAAACAATGTCCAATACATTTCGTAGATTTGAGAACAAAGCCCTCAGAAGACTATTGGAAATAAAATTGCTGGACAGGATTAGAAATGAAACTATAAGAGAGATTACACTAAAGCCATATGTGTATGAGATCATGGTGAAGGGTAGATGGATATGGTCTGGGCATACTCTTCGCTCTTCCCAAGATAGATTAGCACACCAAACTTTTAACTGGGCTCCACAAGACACAAGAAGAGTTGGAACACCCAAGCCTACTGTACATGGCTGAGGACTATGAAATGTAAAGCAGATGATGAATGAAGAAGTATTGATTTAAATGTCCTATATAGAGATTACTGACGAAATCTAATCGAGGCCATTTGTGTCAATAGACGTAGGAGGAGATGATAATGATGATGATATTATTACTTGCTAAGCTACAACCCTAATTGAAAAAGCGGGATGCTATAAGCCCCGGGGTTCCAGTTCCGACAGAAAAAATATATAGTTTATACATGACTGTCTGTTCAATAGGGAGACGCACAGAGAGAGAGAGAGAGAGAGAGAGAGAGAGAGAGAGAGAGAGAGAGAGAGAGAGAGAGAGAGAGAGGGAGAGAGTGAGAGAGAGGCGGGCAGACAAAGGCTAGTAAGCTTATATATTTCCGTAAGGTATAAAAACGAGGTTACATGGCTTTAAATAAATAAGATTGTTTGTCTAACGTACCTAGATACTGAAAGACCATGCGTTTTCAGAAACTTTCCATAAACCACAAAACAATTCATCAGATATCAGTGAACTGATAAATATCCACAAGTTTTCTTTATTAACCTGAAATGATACAATAACTAGAAAGTATCTCAGATTCATTAACTTTCTTTTTTTTTTCGGAAAAAGAATAAGTCAAAGTCCGGAGTCTCACGAACCTGGGCACTCGCAGGGCATATGGAGAGATGAAAGGGTCTGACAACTGCAGACTAATGTGTTGCTTATTGCTTCCCAACACAAGAGTGAAGATCGTTTACCCATCAGAACTTCGCCATTATATCTTTCGGGAAGAATGGATTCCAAAAGGAGATCGGCCGAGGGGAAAAATATCATCAGATTTTTAAGTAAAGGTTTTCTTAAAAGTCCAAGAGTAATACTCATATATTTCTATGGTATTTTAATTTCTAGAAGAATTCTGAATTAACTTTATTAACTTCAATCGATCAATAATAAGTTTCACTACCGAAATATATAAATTCATATTTAAATTATATAATAGAATGATCATAGTTTCCTTGTTGGTTTGATCAATAGATAAACTACTGAATCCTTTCGTAACCATCTTTGTTAGCAGGGCAGAGTCTGAAGGTCCACGTCAGGCTTCATAACCCTTAGGGCAAGGACTAAGGTTAGCGTAGGACCGTCTCAGTTAACTAAAGGATTACGTAAAACCTCAAAAGTTGATTTTTTACGGGAAAAAAAAAAAAAAACGTGTGCCTCGTTAATGGCAATAAGCTATTAAATATCTGGCCAAAGCTATGAATTTGGATAATGGACATGTTAGCAAGGTAAGGAGAGGGGATATGTATGCCTATACTAAATTTATTTTAATGAGGTGCATTTGCACCGACTCGCAGCGGTGCCCTTTTAGCTCGGAAAAGTTTCCTGATCGCTGATTGGTTAGAATTATCTTGTCCAACCAATCAGCGATAAGGAAACTTTTCCGAGCTAAAAAGGGCACCCCTGCGAGTCTGTGCAAATATGCCTCACTAAAAAAAATTGACTATAGTGGATGTCTACTGTCTCTTAAATAGAGCTTCTGTGTAAATCTTTTTTTTTATTAAACACCCAGTCGCTATCTTTACATGAGGTTTACAGTGAATATCCATCTTTATTTTTAGATTTTGATTTCATGGGTTACTTTTGACTTACAGCGGTAGAAGTTAAAAAATTTCTATAAAAAAAAATACCATTAAGTTTTCCCTTTTTCGTCTATAGAGGGGTTAAAGTTGATGATGGTTCTAACTCCAGAAGTCTAACTTGCCCTTATTTTGTGAACTATAAGCGTTATTATTCATATGCAAAATGCACGTGATTCACAATCGTATATTATTATTATTATTATTATTATTATTACTAGCCAAGCTACAACCCTAGTTAGAAAAGCAAGATGCTCTAAGCCCAAGGGCTCCAATAGGGAAAGATAGCCTAGTGAGGAAAGGAAACGAGGAAATAAATAAATGATAAGAACAAATTAACAATAAATCATTCTAAAAACAGTAACAACGTCAAAATAGATATGTCACATATAAACTAATAACAACATCAAAAACAGATATGTCATATAAAAACTGTAAAGACTCATGTCACCCTGCTCAACATAAAAACATTTGCTCCAACTTTGAACATTTGAAGTTCTACTGATTCAACTACCCGATTAGGAAGATCATTCCACAACTTGGTAACAGCTGGAATAAAACTTCTAGAATACTGTGCAGTATTGAGCCTCATGATGGAGAAGGCCTGGCTATAGCGACATTTGACTCGAATTCCGTCTGTAGCCAGTGGATATTGACATAATTCTTTTAGAAAATTAAAAGTGCGCAAGTTCATTCGCCAGACTTTGTTTCGTAGGTTAAGAGTTTTTGACTCACAAATGCAAGAAATGAAAAGATTATTAAGAGGGTGAAGAGTAATTTTTTTTTCTGTCTCTGGCATTCAGATTCTCATTCTTGCTCTGACAAAATTACTGTAATCTCAGATATTATCCTGCGAAGAATTTGGACATTTCTAGATGTGAGAAACTACTATTTGAGTGACGGTGGAAATCTAAATTCTACTCTGATTTACTACCCCCCCCCCCACTTCCCTACCTCTGAGTTAATTCTAATTTCACCTCCCCTTACCAGTCCTTCAAGGTACAAACTCTACTCAGGGAGGGGAAAAAAAAAAAAACTTTACTTTGCATTGTTGATAATTACTATCATAACCCACAACAGGAAAAATAAAATCTATTTTGAATTATAAAGGCCATTATTTTACTAATCATACTTATAGATTATAGTATCATATCGTTGTATGGCAGATGCATGATTATAATTTCAAAGCAAATTTTCTTGGTCTCAAATAAGGCTAAATACAAGAGGTAAAGTACCTAAATTCAAGATATTACAAAAATTACTACATATAAACTACAGCGTACAAATTTTATACATAAATACATAAACACGGGTATTATTATTATCATTATTATTATTACTATTATTATCAATAGCTGCTAAAGAAATTCACATGGGCTGGTTGAGTGTACATGCATCTGCATATATAAAATTCAGTTTTATTTCCTTCAACATACTTTAATAGGTAAACCTTGAACATGAAAATTTTCGTATATTCATACACACATACACACGTAAATACAATTCGTTGTATTCCCTTCAAGATATTTGGTGTTTCAGCTTTCAAGGAGAAAGCGCTCCACCCTCGTAAGTAGGAATGCAATATCTCATCTTCCTTGAGAGTTAACTGAAACAACAAAAGAACCCTTGAGCCTCGGAATTGGACCTGGAGTCTCGTCTTGCATTTTCTATTATTCTGTTCCAAGTACGAGTTACCTTTAAATGGAACGAAAAGGAAAGGAATGGAAAGGTGAAAATAAAATAAGTGGCTGGCTACCTAGAAGATACTCTTCTAATATGCTTTTTGATTAGTTTTTCCTTTGAACTTTGTAGCTTTTGATTAATAATGTACTTCTTTTAAATTAACTCTTACTTCAAATATACTGCTCACGATTTGGTAGGAGTCACATGTTCTGAGCAGTAAATCAAAGTAAACGTTAGCTAATTTTTTAATGATTAAGAAACTCATAGGTTGTTTTTTTCATACTGATTGTTGACAATTTCATTACAAGAGGAAATTGCATTGCATCAAAAAGGAGATTAACAAAGATAAACTGTAAACAGGCCATTGTCTTTCGGTTTTTTTCAGCACCAAAGATAATATTAATAACATGTGTATCCTCCTCTTTCTTGAATAACAGCATGGGCACGTCAGGTCATGCTATCAATGACAACCCGAATGCTTGCAATGGTGATGTTATTCCATACTTCCACGAAGGCATTTCCAAGCTGGGCTGTGCAACCTGCAGCATGTTTCACACATGCACAACAGGGTTTAGATCAGGCGAACGCACAGGCCATTCCATTTAGACAATTGTCTCCTGCTCTAAGCAGGGATTTACCACCATAGCACAATGGGCACGGACGTTATCGCCCATCAAAATGAAGTCAGGACTAACAGCACCAGTGTATGGTCTCATGAATACATCAAAGATGCCATCCCTGTAGTATAGCAAATGCCAGTTATTGTGAATCTCCCCATTTCTGCTGATACCTCTCCAGATCATAAATGATCTTCCCTCATAACGGGTGTGTTCACTGATGTTGGCATCATTCAACTGTTCATGTTATATCCACCACAGTCGTTGCCTCCTGTCAGTGAAATCCAAACAATGACACTATTGGAGCCCAACTGTTGTGTGTCCAAGTGAGATGATCGTGTGCCCAATTCAAACGTTCCCGCCTGTAATGTTCGGTCAGTGGAATCGGAATACATGCCCTCCTGGAGGGGAGGCCGGCAGTATGATGATGATTCCATATCGTCTGGGCGGATACACTCACACCCGAGGCGTTCAGTAGGTCATCTTGCAAGGAGGCAGCAGTCCAAAAAGGATGATGTCGTGCCTGAACAGTGACTAAGTGATCTTGTTGTGTAGCCGACCTCTAACAATTACCGCTATGAGTGTGCTACCTTCCCAAAAGTTTGATGCCAATTCCACGCCGTGTTAGCACCAATTTAGCTGGCATTAAGTGCATTGTCAATTAAATGTTGCGAAGAACCAAATTTCAGCATTCCAAAGCCTCTACTCAATTGGTCAGGCGTCAAACAACATTTAAGACATTGAAGAGGCATCGCTATTGCTAATTTTATTATCATGGGTAATGAAAGCTCTAATTTTTCATCAACAACTAACATAACATGATTGAACGGAATCAGTGATGTTTACAGGGAAGTAAAGAAAGTGAGGTGACACGTTCATCTAATGTCACGAAATGCACATACCAATGGGGCAAGTCACTGACTGCAAATTATTTGACATTACATTGGGTGTCAAAAGCAGTGAAGTTAACATTTAAAGAATAGAAGCCAGCTCTAGGCAGCAGAAATGAAGGTACTGAGATTGATAAAAGGTATAATAAGACTGGATAAACTTCGAAGTGAAGACATCAGGAGGGAATTAGGAGTGGAGGGGATTTTGGACTTTACTGAATGAGGGACAACTACAGTGGCATGGACACATCAAAAGAATGGAAGAAGAACGATATCCAAGGAAATTCTTAGAAAGGAGACCCCAAGGCAGAAGACCAGTCGGTAGGCCGAAGATGAGGTGGATGGAAAATATTGAGAAAGAGTGAGAAGGAGAGGTATGAATTTACAAAAGATTGAAGGAGGGAAGCTGTATGAAGATCGTCAGCAGTGGCGACAGTTTCTTAAGCAGGATGACTGACTGACTTCAAACGCCTACCTGTCACAGACAGTTTTTGAAGTAAGATGACTGACAGGCTTCAAACGCCTACCTGTCGCACACCATTTCTGAAGCAGGATGACTGACAGGCTTCAAACGCATACCTGTCACAGAAGTTTCTGAAGCAGAGTGACTGACTGGCTTCAGAAGCTTACCTGGTGCAGACAGCTTCTGAAGCAGGGTGACTGACAGGTTTCAAAACCCTACCTGGTGCAGACAGTTTCTTAAGCAGGGTGACTACCAGGCTTCAGAAGCCTACCTGTCGCAAACATTTTCTGAAGCAGGGTGACCTACAGGCTTCAAAAGCCTGCCTGTCGCAGACAGTTTTTGAAGCAGGATGACTGACAAACTTCCAGCGCCTAACTGTCGCAGACAGTTTCTGAAGCAGGATGACTGAAAGGCTTCAGAAGCCTGCCTGGTGCAGATAGTTTCTGAAGCAGGGTTACTGAAAGGCTTCAGAAGCCTACCTGCTGCAGACAGCTTCTGAAGCAGGGTGACTGGCAGGATTCAAAAGCCTACCTGGTGCAGACAGTTTCTAATGCAGGGCGACTGACAGGCTTCAAACGTCTACCTGTCGCAGACAGTTTCTTAAGCAGGGTGACTACCAGGCTTCAGAAGCCTACCTGTCGCAGACAGTTTCTGAAGCAGGGTGACTAACAGGCTTCAAACACCTGCCTGTCACAGACAGTTTTTGAAGCAGGATGACTAAAAGGCTTCCAGCGCCTACCTATCGCAGACAGTTTCTGAAGCAGGATGACTGACAGGCTTCAAAAGCCTACTTGGTGCAGACAGTTTCTGAAGCAGGGAGACTGACAGGCTTCAAAAGCCTACCTGGTGCAGACAGTTTCTGAAGCAGGGTGACTGACAAGCTTCAAACGCCTGCCTGTCGCAGACAGTTTTTGAAGCAGGATAACTGACAGGCTTCCAGCGCCTACCTGTCACAGACAGTTTCGGAAGCAGGATGACTGACAGGCTTCAAAAGCCTACCTGGTGCAGACAGTTTCTGAAGCAGGGTGACTGACAGGCTTCAAAAGCCTACCTGGTGCAGACAGTTTCTATTGCAGGGTGACTGACATGTTTCAAATGCCTACCTGTCGCAGACAGTTTCTGAAGCAGGATGACTGACAGGCTTCAAACGCCTACCTGTCGCAGACAGTCTCTGAAGCAGGGTGACTGACAGGCTTCAAACGCCTACCTGTCACAGACAGTATTTGAAGCAGGATGACTGACAGTCTTCCAGCCCCTACCTGTCACAAACAGTTTCTGAAGCAGGATGACTGACAGGCTTCAAAAGCCTACCTGGTGCAGATAGTTTCTGAAGCAGGGTTACTGAAAGGCTTCAGAAGCCTACCTGGTGCAGACAGCTTCTGAAGCAGGGTGACTGGCAGGCTTCAAAAGCCTACCTGGTGCAGACAGTTTCTAATGCAGGGTGATTGACAGGCTTCAAACGTCTACCTGTCGCAGACAGTTTCTTAAGCAGGGTGACTACCAGGCTTCAGAAGCCTACCTGTCGCAGACAGTTTCTGAAGTAGGATGACTGACAGGCTTCAAAAGCCTACCTGGTGCAGACAGCTTCTGAAGCAGGGTGACTGACAGGTTTTAAAAGCCTACCTGGTGCAGAAAGTTTTTGAAGCAGGGTGACTGACAGGCTTCAAAAGCCTACCTGGTGCAGACAGTTTCTGATGCAGGGTGACTAACAGGCTTCAAACGCCTACCTGTCGCAGACAGTCTCTGAAGCAGGGTGACTGACAGGGTTCAAACGTCTACCTGTCGCAGACAGTATTTGAAGCAGGATGTCTGACAGGCTTCCAGCCCCTACCTGTCACAAACAGTTTCTGAAGCAGCATGACTAACAGGCTTCAAAAGCCTACCTGGTGCAGATAGTTTCTGAAGCAGGGTTACTGAAAGGCTTCAGAAGCCTACCTGGTGCAGACAGCTTCTGAAGCAGGGTGACTGGGAGGCTTCAAAAGCCTACCTGGTGCAAACAGTTTCTAATGCAGGGTGACTGACAGGCTTCAAACGTCTACCTGTCGCAGACAGTTTCTAAGCAGGGTGACTACCAGGCTTCAGAAGCCTACCTGTCGCAGACAGTTTCTGAAGCAGGGTGACTAACAGGCTTCAAACACCTGCCTGTCACAGACAGTTTTTGAAGCAGGATGACTAACAGGCTTCCAGCGCCTACCTGTCGCAGACAGTTTCTGAAGCAGGATGACTGACAGGCTTCAAAAGCCTACCTGGTGCAGACAGCTTCTGAAGCAGGGTGACTGGCAGGCTTCAAACGCCTACCTGTCGCAGACCGTCTCTGAAGCAGGGTGACTGACAGGGTTCAAACGTCTACCTGTCGCAGACAGTTTCTTAAGCAGGGTGACTACCAGGCTTCAGAAGCCTACCTGTCGCAGACAGTTTCTGAAGCAGGGTGACTAACAGGCTTCAAACACCTGCCTTTCACAGACAGTTTTTGAAGCAGGATGACTAACAGGCTTCCAGCGCCTACCTGTCGCAGACAGTTTCTGAAGCAGGATGACTGACAGGCTTCAATAGCCTACCTGGTGCAGACAATTTCTAATGCAGGGTGATTGACAGGCTTCAAACGTCTACCTGTCGCAGACAGTTTCTTAAGTAGGGTGACTACCAGGCTTCAGAAGCCTACCTGTCGCAGACAGTTTCTGAAGCAGGATGCCTGACAGGCTTCAAAAGCCTACCTGGTGCAGACAGTTTCTAAAGCAAGGTTACTGAAAGGCTTCAGAAGCCTACCTGCTGCAGACAGCTTCTGAAGCAGGGTGACTGACAGGTTTCAAAAGCCAACCTGGTGCAAACAGTTTCTAATGCAGGGTGACTGACAGGCTTCAAAAGCCTACCTGGTGCAGACAGTTTCTGATGCAGGGTGACTGACAGGCTTCAAATGCCTACCTGTCGCAGACAGTTTCTGAAGCAGGATGACTGACAGGCTTCAAACGCCTACCTGTCGCAGACCGTCTCTGAAGCAGGGTGACTGACAGGGTTCAAACGTCTACCTGTCGCAGACAGTATTTGAAGCAAGATGTCTGACAGGCTTCCAGCCCCTACCTGTTACAAACAGTTTCTGAAGCAGGATGACTAACAGGCTTCAAAAGCCTACCTGGTGCAGACAGCTTCTGAAGAAGGGTGACTGACAGGCTTCAAAAGCCTCCCTGGTGCAGACAGTTTCTGAGGCAGGGTGACTGAAAGGCTTCAAAAGCCTACCTGGTGCAGACAGTTTCTGAGGCAGGGTGACTGACAGGCTTCAAAAGCCTACCTGGTGCAGACAGCTTCTGAAGCAGGGTGACTGACAGGCTTCAAAAGCCTACCTGGTGCAGACAGTTTCTGAGGCAGGGTGACTGACAGGCTTCAGAAGCCTATCTGGTGCAGACAGCTTCTGAAGCAGGGTGACTGACAGGCTTCAAAAGCCTACCTGGTGCAGACAGTTTCTGAAGAAAGGTGACTGACAGGCTTCAGAAGCTTACCTGTTGCAGACAATTTCTGAAGAAGGGTGACTGAAAGGCTTCAAAAGCCTATCTGGTGCAGACAGCTTCTGAAGAAGGGTGACTGACAGGCTTCAGAAGCCTATCTGGTGCAGACAGCTTCTGAAGCAGGGTGACTGACAGGCTTCAGAAGCCTACCTGGTGCAGACAGTTTCTGAAGAAGGGTGACTGACAGGATTCAAAAGCCTATCTGGTGCAGACAGCTTCTGAAGCAGGGTGACTGACAGTCTTCAGAAGCCCATCTGGTGCAGACAGCTTCTGAAGCAGGGTGACTGACAGGCTTCAAAAGCCTACCTGGTGCAGACAGTTTCTGAAGAAGGGTGACTGACAGGCTTCAAAAGCCTACCTGTTGCAGACAGTTTCTGAAGCAGGGTGACTGACAGGCTTCAAAAGCCTACCTGGTGCAGACAGTTTCTGAAGCAGGGTAACTGACAGGCTTCAGAAGCCTACCTGTCGCAGACAGTTTCTGAAGAATGGTGACTAACAGGCTTCAGAAGCCTCTCTGGTGCAGACAGTTTCTGAAGCAGGGTGACTGACAGGCTTCAAAAGCCTACCTGTCGCAGACAATTTCTGAAGAAGGGAGACTGAAAGGCTTCAAAAGCCTACCTGGTGCAGACAGTTTCTGAAGCAGGGTAACTGACAGGCTTCTGAAGCCTACCTGTCGCAGACAGTTTCTGAAGAATGGTGACTAACAGGCTTCAGAAGCCTCTCTGGTGCAGACAGTTTCTGAAGAAGGGTAACTGACAGGCTTCAGAAGCCTACCTGTCGCAGACAATTTCTGAAGAAGGGTGACTGAAAGGCTTCAAAAGCCTATCTGGTGCAGACAGCTTCTGAAGAAGGGTGACTGACAGGCTTCAGAAGCCTATCTGGTGCAGACAGCTTCTGAAGCAGGGTGACTGACAGGCTTCAGAAGCCTACCTGGTGCAGACAGTTTCTGAAGAAGGGTGACTGACAGGATTCAAAAGCCTATCTGGTGCAGACAGCTTCTGAAGCAGGGTGACTGACAGTCTTCAGAAGCCCATCTGGTGCAGACAGCTTCTGAAGCAGGGTGACTGACAGGCTTCAAAAGCCTACCTGGTGCAGACAGTTTCTGAAGAAGGGTGACTGACAGGCTTCAAAAGCCTACCTGTTGCAGACAGTTTCTGAAGCAGGGTGACTGACAGGCTTCAAAAGCCTACCTGGTGCAGACAGTTTCTGAAGCAGGGTAACTGACAGGCTTCAGAAGCCTACCTGTCGCAGACAGTTTCTGAAGAATGGTGACTAACAGGCTTCAGAAGCCTCTCTGGTGCAGACAGTTTCTGAAGCAGGGTGGCTGACAGGCTTCAATAGCCCACCTGGCGCTTGGTGAGAAAGGTGTGAAAAAGGGAAAGGTGAGATCAATAGCAGTAACAATAGAGACGTGTAATACATCTAGAAATGTATCTATGATCACTATCAAACTGCCAGTAATGTATATCATTTGATATAACAAATGAGCTTCGAGTGTCTTTAATCCATGATTCTACGTGGATATCTACACTTCAGCCATCAATAACGTCTAGTCGCCAAAAGAAAATAATTATATGAGACATTGAAGATACCTCTCTCTCTCTCTCTCTCTCTCTCTCTCTCTCTCTCTCTCTCTCTCTCTCTCTCTCTCTCTCTCTCATTTGCTTACAGCTGCTAAAAATGAAGACACCAGCAGCTGACGAATCCCGAAGTGCCTTCATGCCTATCTGACTGAGTCAAAATACACTTCTCGTTTCCTTACAATCTGCAAGACGGAGAACCTTCGGAAGCCAAACAGGACGAGAATCTCATTAGCGAGAGTGAGAGATGAGAACCAAAGCGGTCTTTGAGCTCGAGAATTTTTCTCTCGTCTGTAAATTGCAGCTAATTCTCCGCGTTAACGGTTCGCCCTTTGTGAACCAAAAAGGTTGAAGGCAACGCCAGATCTGCATATAATTACCGGACTTTGGAATGGGCCTTTCGCTGTCTGAATTCTAGGGTGTTTTGGGAAAAATAGATTACTGTTATTCATCGAGTTCGAAAGTTTAAGTATTTAAGCATTTCCGTATATTCTTCTTTTTTTTTTATTTGATAAATTAGGCTAACAGGTAGTAGGTTGGCCAGGGAACCATCCAACCCATTGAGATACTACCGCTAGAGAGTTATTGGGTTCTTTGACTGGGCCAGGCAGTACTGCATTGGATTCTTCTCTCTAGATAAGACTCAATTTGTCTTTTCCGACTCAATACAACGAATAGTCTGGCCTATTCTTTCCACATTCTCCTGTGTTCTCATACACCTTACAACACCGAGATTACCAAACAATTCTTCTTTGTTCATGGGGTTAACTA